>NW_004754897.1:80532-102852 GCF_000188695.1 Salpingoeca rosetta | reverse complement strand
GAGAGAGAGAGAGAGTAAAGGTAGGGTAGGGTGGGTAGAAGCCAGAGACTGAAGGGACAACGAGGGGAAGGCAGCCCATTGATGGGTAGATACAAGAGTTTCAAACACACACACACACACAGACACAGACACACAAGCACACACACACACACACACACACACACACACATGCACCTCTTCTGTAGCGGAGGCTGCGCGCCTCAGAGCCACGCCTCGCGAGCAGCTTCAGCATGGTACAAGGTCGTTGCTTCTGTATGTGCTCCAGAGGGGATGAGTGCAGTAAGGTGGTGGGTGTGGTCGTTGTTGTTTGGGCTGTGGTGGGTCGTGCAAAATTTCAAGCACAGACAGGATTTTCCAGTCTCCAATAGATTGTTTATGATTTCAGCTAAAATTCTACACAGCCACCTTCTTCACAAGCAAGCGAGACAAACCTTTTTACAGAACACACACACAGCCACACACACACACACACACACACACACACACACACACATCACCACACACCCAACAGACCCTACACACAACTAAACACACACACAGCACACACACACACACACACACACACACACACACACACACACACACACACACACACACACAAACACCTTCACACACTCACACACCCAAACCTACTAACAAGGGGGCGGGCACGCGGTGCTGGTGGTGTCCACGCCGCTCTCCACGGAAATACAGTCGACCTGCCCAAAGGAGGAGCAGTCAAGCTGCGCCAAGTTGGTGCTGCCAAGCAACGAGACAGATGTGGCGCGAAACAGGGAGTGCAGGTCGAGATACCGCACGTCGTTGTTGTCGAGGATGAGATCATTACGCACCACGCTCAGGTTCGGGAGCGAAACGGTGGTGATGGAGTTGGTGGCCAGGCGCAGGCTGCCTGTCACCAGCGTCAGCTGTGGCGCCGCAAACACAGTGAGGACATGGTTGTCGTCCGCACTGAGCGTGCCAGCCACAGTCAGAAGGCTGGTGAGGTTGAGCGCGGTGATGCGGTTCCTGTTGAGCTGCAGGTCGCCACTCGCAGTGAGGCTGCCCAGGTCAACAGATGCAAGCATGCCGTTGTTGTGGATGGACACCTTGCCCATAACCCTCGACAGCGCGCCAAGGCGTGTGGAGTTGAGAAAGGGGTGATATGCCACAACCACATCCCCGCCAACCAGCTGCAGCTGTGCCGCCGTCAGCTTCGCCAGTCCAACACTGTTCTCAGCGTCGCGGCCACCGCCACCCAAGCCGGCGCCATCAGCCGTGGTGATTGCGTTGGAGGGTGCGCCGTTCTGCAGATCCAGTGTTCCGCCGATGTACTGCAGTGAACCCAGGTCCACGTGTGACAGCTGCGCGTTGCTGTGTACAACAACGTCGCCATACACGTGCGAGAGTTTGGGCACGTGTAGCGTAGTCAGGTTGCTGTTGTCGTTGATGATGACGTTGGAAGCAACGATACGGAGGGCGCCGAACCTGAGGGTCTCGAGGTCGGGGTTGTTGGTGATGATCACTTCACCGCCCACGTGCTCCACGCTGCCAAGGTCAAGCACGCGCATGTTGGGCACGCCGCTCACAATGAGCGACCCGGCAATGTGCGTCAGCGCGTTGAACCGGACCTCCTCCGTGTTCACGACCCTCTCGCCAACCACGGGACCATCTGCAGCGTCGAAGGTGATGTTTCCGTTCACACGGCGTAGCGCAAACGTTTCGTTGCAGCAGCAGTTGACCACGTGCTGCACCTCGCACACGCCGTAAGCCTGCTCAGGAGGAACAACGAGCTGCCTTGACAAGGCCCGGCTGCAGTAAAGAGTAAGCGGCGAGATGCCGCTGCATGCGGGCGGCGCCGCTGGCGTAGCAGCTAGTGAGTCGGCGAGGTTCTTCAACACACTCACTCGGGCATGCAAGTCGCCGAGCGTCGCCAGCACATCGACGCCATCGAGGAAGACAGTAGCCTCGCGTCCGCCGTGTGCGGCGTTCCCGCTGTCCAAGTGGATGTCACCGGGGCCACTCACATACATGGCGCCGTCACCGTCCACCCACACCATTGGGTCGTCACTGGGCTCTGGTGGCGCGGAGGACGAGGAGGATGACGAGGAGGAGGAGGAGGAGGAGGAGGGAAGCGGTCGAGCGTCCTTGCTCTTGCTGTTCGTCGTCTCCTCATCCATGCACGCGAACACGGTGCTGCTGCTGACGTCATCCTCACAAATGCACATGTTGGCGTTGGCAGCGTAGCTGCAGGTGCACCCATCTTGCTGCTCGCTGGCGCCTGGACACTGCATGCCGCACGTGGTCTGATCAACCACGCCTTGCTCCGTGCATGATGCTGCATCAACACCACCGCGTTCCACTGAATGTAGCAACTGCAAGCTCACCACAGCCACCACGAGTGTTAACCACGCGTGCATGAGTGGATGTGTGTGGAGGGGGGGGAGATTGTGTCGGAGGGAGGGATTGCGAGGACGTTGGAGGTGAAGAGAAGGTGGTGGTGTGCTTTGGTCTGTGTCGCTGTTGTGATGGTCACGTGGCGTCTTGCTTGCCTCGCCCCTCCACAAGCACAATCCAAACGGGCGTGATTGCTGAAAATACACGAATATCATTCACAAATGTTCATTTTCGATGGTGCACTTTTGAAAGAAGAGCAAGTGGCAGGTGCGATTGGGGCGTTTGCCAGATGGCACATACACAAACACACGCACACACACACACACACACACACACACACACACACACACACACACACACACACACACACACACACACACACACACACACACACACACACACACACAAAAGCACACAATCACGACTTGACGGTGATGTTGAGGATCTTGACGTCGTCGTAGGGCTTCTCTGTCTTTGGGTTTGTCTTGACAGTGCTGATTTGTTGAACCACTTCCATGCCTTTGAACACGCGCCCAAACACCGTGTGCTTGTTGTCCAGCCAGGGCTATCGTACAGCAACAGCACACACACGCGTTGACATCATGGAGGTGAGCAGGGATGCAACGCATGCGTGCGTGCGTGCGTGTGTGTGTGTGTGTGTGTGTGTGTGAGCAGAACCACGACGCAGTATCCTTGCCCAATGACTTCAACGTCGTGCACAGCACCGCTGTCATCAAGGGGAGGCGTACCGTGCGCACAACGGTGATGAAGAACTGTGATCCGTTTGTGTTTGGGCCCGAGTTGGCCATGGAGACGGTGTACGGCGCATCGTGCCGCAGCGACGGGTGGAACTCATCCTGATTGGTGTTGGAGACGGTGCGTGTGTGTGTGTGTGTGTGTGTGTGTGTGTGTGTGTGTGTGTGTGTGTGTGTGTGTGTGTGTGTGTGTGGTGGTCCCGTTTGGTCACATTGCGTGCGTGAAGGGCTCCGACAACCAACGCCGGAAGGCGTCGATATAAACTTGTATGTATGAGTCGTGTAGGCCGTGGAAGTGTCCGGATAGGTTGGTTCGCTGGTGTGTGTGTGTGTGTGTGTGTGTGTGTGTGTGTGTGTGTGTGTGTGTGTGTGTGTGTGTGTGTGTGTGTGTTTGGGGGTAGGGCAGGAAGAGGGTACATTTTGATCAATCAACAGTCAACAATATGTACGCACGCACGCACACACACACGGTCCCCCACCTCAAAGTCGTGGCCCCAGATGGACTCGCCGCCAGTACCGTCGCCAAAGGGATCGCCCGTCTGGATCATGAAGCCTGCATGCAGCCCGGGGAGGGGGGCGTGTTCGGGTGGTGATAGTGGAGGGTGGTGGTGGCGTGGATGGTCAGTGGGAGAGAGAAGGGACATGAAAGAGAGCGTGGCACAAGGCAGACAGACAGACAGACAGACAGACACACACACACACACACACACACACACATGTGCACACGCACCCTTGATGACGCGGTGGAAGAGGTGGTTGTCGTAGTAGCCGTTACGCGCGTGCGTCACAAAGTTCTCAACTGTTTTTGGACACTGCAAAGTTGGTAATCGTGATGGAGGTGGGGTGATCGTAATGGTGAGGAGAAGTGCGTTAGCACAGCAACAGCAACAGAAACAGCAAACACACGCACAACAGCAACAGAAACAGCAAACACACGCACACACACACACAAATACAAGTGCCAACACGCGTACAACGCACCTCGTTGGGGAAGAGTTTGATGTGGATGTCACCGAATGTGGTGTGGAGGACCACTTGTGATGCAAGCTTCTCCTCAGACATTTGCCTGCAGGCAAAGAAGACAACAAAATGGGAAGGAAGCAGAACAAAGAGGGGAGGGAAGTGAACGACAAAGAAAGAGAAAATGGCGTCGATGTGAGTACAACAGAGGCGTGTGCGTATGTGAGTGCGAAACAGCGCATGTAGATAATGAAAGAGCACATGCAGAGGCATTGTAAACTACGTGGAAAGACAACATGTTAAATAACACAACCGCATCTGGAACAAGGGGAAGGCAGGAAGGAAGAGGGGTGATGCAATGTGCACACAAAAGTCACTGCAGCGCATGCACCGCACACGCCATCTGCCCAGCCACTCCAACCCTTTGCCACCACGCGCGTCAATCAGCTGGCCCCTACGAGTCGTCAGGTATTGGCAGACCACCGCCACAACGGACGGTGGGCGCCACCTGGTACCATTGCGCCACGAATGCCCCTCACCAGCGTGCACACGCACGCACGCACACGCACGCAGACACACACACACGCACGCACACACACACACACACACAGAGTCAACAGTCAACAGCAAACAACACCACCGTCGCCATCATCACCACCAATGTGCAACATGCACACGTGATGGCTAGTGGCGTGGCGTGTGTTGCTGCTGCTGCTGCTGCTGCTGCGTGCGGTGGTTGTGGTTGTGGTGGTGGCGGCGCACGTGTGTGCGGCTGGTAGGGGCGGTGTGCGCGCAAGGCACGTGCTTCGCTTTGCCTCATCACATTGACAGCGGGGGCAGTGGGGGAAGGGGAGGGGGGTGGAGAGGATAGGGGAACCGAAACGCAAAGGGAAAGAAGGGACAGACAAGCACGAAGAAGCTGGTGGTGGTCTGTGCAACAGCAACACATCGCGACACCAACACCACCAACAGCAACAGCAACAGCAGCAATCGTTGGTGGTGTACCCTGTTGCGGCCATCTGTTCCTCGCGCGTCGGCTTCTCGTTGAAGCGATCGCGGCCAATCTCGCCCGTCCCGTGATCCGGCTCCCTGGCGGCGGCGGTGGTGATGATGTGGGTGATGGTGGTGGTGGTGATGAGAGATTATGGTGTGAGATTGGTGGTGATGTGAGATTGGTAGTGGGGGGGGGGTGAAGGAGGAACGTACATCGCCAGCACACCGACACACAGACAGACACAGACACACGCAGACAACCACACAGACACACAGACAACCACTGGACACACACAGACACACAGACAACCACAGACAGACACAGACAGACACACAGACACACAGACAACCACAGACAGGCACACAGACACACGTATGCACCTGCGAGAGAAGATGTAGAAGCGTTTCTTGTTGAGTGACGTGCACACGACCATTGGATCCGGCTCGTCCTTCTGCAGCCTGATCATGATGATGATGATGATGATGATGATGATGATGATGATGATGGTTGATGATGATGATGATGATGAATGACAGTATGCAAAGACACACACGCGCACACACAGGTACACGCAGATACACACGCACACACTCACACAGACACACATAGTCACACGTGTGTCAACAGCACGACAGCCGGTTGCTTCTCTTCCCGCGCTCTTCGGCTTACGTTGGGTTGTCTGCGAGCTCCATCTCAATCGATTTCACAGCAGATGTGCCGGTCGCCGGTTTGCCTGCAGGCAACGAAATCGCAATCAAGTGCAAAGGCAGGGAGGGCGGGGGGAGAACGGTGAGGTGATGGTGCACACGCGTGCATACACAGAGGGAACGCACACAGAAAACGACAAGCAAGCATCCCCTATTGCTCTTTCAGCCATTGCTGTACCTCATCCCACACCAACACTATCGACCATCACCATCATCACCATCGCCATCATCATGATCATCATCATCACCTTGGTAGAGGTCGACGGAGATGAAGCGGATGGTCTCGGACGCGCCAATCACGCGCACGCACTTGTTGGTGACAATGTTCACCACCTTGATACCCAGCAGCGTCGCGTACAGCAGGAAGTTGCCCGTCTCATCAAACACTGTACCGGCCAGTCAACACACGTGGCGTGCATGAACAGCGGTGAGTTGGGGGTGATGGTGATCGGTAGTGGTGTCGTGTGTGTGTGTGTGTGTGTGTGTGTGTGTGTGTGTGTGTGTGTGCGGTCGGGGGAAGAACGAGCGTGTAACGTGGCGTATGGTTCACACGGTGTTTTGTCCAAAGAATCAAACCAACACCATCACCACCACCACCACCACGACTCGTGCAGCACCTGCGTTTGCCTTGCTCGCGTGCGGGGACTTGTCGAGTTCGCGCTCGGATGCGACGCGCCGACCAAACTCCATCGACGACAGCAGCGGCTTGTCCTGCAGTCAGAGGGACGGGGGCAGTCGGGTAGTGGTGGTCGGTTGGTGGGTTGAGAGTGGTGAATTGGTTGGTTGGGAAAGGTGTGGATGGAGAAACAGCCACATCCGGGCATTCACACACATCACACACGAATGCATTCACACACATCACGCACGAGTGTATTCACACACATAGCACACACCTGGTTCTTCTCTGTGTAGTATCCGAGCGACTCGTCGTACACGCGCAGCAGTTTTCCCGTCACAAACTCAAACACGCGCACCTGCCACGAACACAGACAGGTACACACGCACACACATGTACACAAACATACATGTACATAAACACATAACAAGCATGTAAGCATGTGCATGTGCATGGATACGCACGCGTATGGATGATGGTTGGAGGTATCGGTGAAACAACAGAACGGCGGTGAACAAGCAGTAACGCAAGATTCACACACATACACACACAAACACACATGCGCGCACACATGGACACAAACATTCCTTCACCCATCACGACATGGGCACGCTGAGCACCTTGTGATCCGATGCGGTGACGACAAACTTTGAACCATCAGGCGCAAACCGCATCTGATACGGGCGCGTTTTCGCCTGAACACACACACACACACACATGCACACACATATGCACACATGCACACACATATGCACACACATGTGCACACACACACACACGTGTACATATACACAGGAGATATAACGCATAGGTTAACACGTGTAACTACGAAAACACGAGCACAAAACATGTGCACACACACACACACACACACACACACACACACACACACACACAAAGAACCATACATGCAAACGTACACATTGACACACACCACACCACAATACACCACACCACACGATATCACACCACACCACATCACACCACATGGGGCACATGAGTACGGGTGCAGGGCAGGACCTTCATGAGGTCGAAGAGATCTGTGTCCATCTTCGATTCAAACGCCACCGCCTTGGGCATGCCAAAGCTGTTGGTGATGATGATGATGATGATGATGATGATGATGATGATGATGATGATGATGATGATGATGATGATGATGATGATGATGATGATGATGATGATGATGATGATGGAGAGGAGGAGGTGGTGGTGGCGTTGCATAAGCAGATGGAAGGAAGGCCAGATGGACTTTTGGGTGAAGTAGTTGGCGAGTTGGTGGTCGTGCAGTGCAGATGGTTGCGGGGGGGGATGAGCACGACCAAAGATGTATGCATGCATGCATGATAACTCACTCGTCCGCCTGGCCTGCCCAGTACTCGATGATGCCCATCTCGTCGCATGACACCGCCGCATTCATGCTCGGGTTGTACTGCACACACACACACATATGCGCGTGGATGGATGATTATTAGATTGATGGGTTGCGCAGGCGGGGTGTGACTGGTGATATTTTGGACACGCGTGCAAAGGTGCACACACACACACACACACGCACACAGATGTACACACGCACACAGATGTATACATATGTACACAAACGCACAAACACACACGCACACAAACGCGCGTTACACTTCCTCCCACAGCCACTCTGCCATTGCCATCACAGAGCGGCAATCGCCACCAACCCTGATGTCGACAATTGGGGCGGTGTGGAAGGTGAGGGTGGTGATGGGGTCGCTCGTGCCCGCGCCGTTCAGCACGCGAATCGTCGAGTCACCCCGCAGCCCGCTGCGCAAAATCAAGGTGGGGGGGGTATGTTGGGGGATGGGTGAGTTGGTCGGTTGGATGGATGGAGACGGGTGAAAGATGAGCTAAGTTGCATGGTGATGAATCGTGTGTCTGCACAAACACGCAAACGCAAACACACAAAACTTTACACACAACCACAACCGCAAACACAATCATCACAATCACCATCACACCACCACCACCACCACCACCACCACCACCATGCAGCAGAGTGACGGACCAGGCGATGAGGGACACGGCGTCGTGTTGGTTGTGGACCCATTCCAGCGTCGTCGGCACCTGTCCATCATCAAGCTGTATCATGTTCACCATGTCTTACAACAGCAGCAGCAATAAGCAATGGTGGTGTAAGGTAATGTGGTGGTGGTGGTGGTGGTGGTGGTGCATGTAGCACAACGTGGTGGTTAAGGTGTCAGCACGCCATGAAGAGTGTATAGTTGTCAAGCACACGAGGACGTGGATCCCGACACGTGTCGGGCCAGCTGCACATAACGCCATCCCCACATCCAATACAGTCCATGACCATCAGCATCAACAACACCAGGGACAATAGCAACAACAAAGATAACAACACCAACACCACCACCACTACCACCACTGCGTCTCTCACCGAATGTGGGCACGTCGTAGACCTTGATGGTGTTGTCTTCTGCGCCCGTTGCCAGCAGCAGCCCGTCCGCACTCACAGCGGCAGCCGTGATCGCTCCTGCTCGTGGCAATGACGGCGTTGGTGGTGGTGGTGGGAATGGTGGTGGCGATGGTGAGAAGAGGAATGGAGTGATCAAAACGCACAAAATGATGCACGTAACACATCACAAGCGTCGCACATATCACACACCCCAGCACAACCTAACACTCCCCCTCCCGTCGCGTGTGTGGCGGGCGACTAACCGAGATGGGCCTTGAAGTGCTTGACAAACTCAATACCGCCCTCACTCTTCTTCTTCCAGAACTTGAGGTGCCCGTCCACACTTGTCGTAATCACAAAATCCGTCCTGCAGGCAAGCCGATGTGAGCGAGTGTAAGCGTGCGTGCGTGTGTGTGTGTGTGTGTGTGTGTGTGTGTGTGTGTGTGTGTGTGTGTGTGTGTGTGTGTGTGTGTGTGTGTGTGTGTGTGTGTGTGTGGTTTAGTGTGTGTATGTTGTGTGCGTGCGCGTGTGTATGTGTGTGTGTGTGTGTGGTTTAGTGTGTGTGTGTGTGTGTGTGTGTGTGTGTGGTTTAGTGTGTGTGTATGTTGTGTGCGTGCGCGTGTGTATGTGTGTGTGTGTGTTGAGGTGGGTCTTCGCGAAGGTAGCATGATCGTGGGAGCAGCTGTGGCGGGCACAACGGCAGCATGGAGCTGCACGCCCACAGTGCTGCCACTTACTTTGTCACAATGGCGTCGAGGATGGTGTCACGGTGCATGTAACTGATTTCATAGTTGGTTGTGTTGGGAATCTGCTCCAGAAATAGCTTCTCGTGCTTCAATTCTGTGTAGCATTGGGTTGGCAAGCCACACACACACACACACACACACACACACACACACACATGTATACATAAGCATGGGATGGGGGCAGGATTCAAGGTGTGAGCAACCAGACGTGTGGCGAAGGTGAGTGTTGAACACCGCCATCCACTGCAGGACAGAACGGTCATCCCACTCACCACGCTTCTTGCGCTTCTTCTTTGGCTTGTCGCTCTCAGGCACGGGCATGGGGCCAAAGTCTGGAAGTGCAGGGCGCGGAGAAGTGGAAGTGCAGGGCACAGAGAAGCAGAAGCAAGATCAAGCGAGTGAAGTTGTGAGGCACACACACACACACACACACACACACACACACACACCAGGATGATCGTTTGTATGTGTACACGCTCACATACATACACGCAAGTATACACACACGCGCGCGCATGCACACACAAGCATGCATATGGACATGCAAGTATACACACACACACACATTCACACAAATGCACGCACACCCACACGCACATGTGCCAACGCACCATCATCACTTTCGCTGTCACTGCTGCTGCTGTCGCCACTGCTGCTGCTGCTGCTGTCGTCCTCTTCTGCGCGCCGCTTGGCGCTCTCCTCCTTTTCCTGGTTGTTCAACGTCTTCGGCGTGAGAAACTGAAACACGCCAAGCTGGCTACCGACAGTAGCACAAGCGATCATGCACGCCACCACAAGACACCACCAACACCAACACCAAACACAACCAGAACAGCAGCATCACTGGACTGGATCCCACCTCTTTGCGAGAGCTCATCTTTGGTTGTTGTCGTTTGCCTGTCGTTCGCGGTTGTGGACGATTTGTGGATATTTTCAACAAATTTTCATCACCCACGAGCGCAGCAAGTGAGACAACCCACCACGTGTTTGCTGTGTTGTGCGTGTGTGAGAGAGAGTGTGTGTGTGTGTTGTGAGTGTGTGTGTGTGTCTGTCTGTGTGTCTGTGCCTATGTGTATTGTCTGCCTGAGTGTGCCTTCGTCTCTCTATCATACACACACACAGTCACTCTCTCCATCCATCCATATGGTTTTTTCGTGTCTGAACGCCCGCTTTGAAACTGTACTTACACCTCGATATCCGTCTTTTCCCCTTCTTTCGCTTCCCTCATCGCTGTGCTACATTCCCAAACAAACGGTCACAAACTCCAGAAAGCAGAGATGGCACGAAAGTATCGCAAGTCGCGCACACGCGCATCGCAGGAGGACGACGCCGCCGCAACTGCAGCAGCAGAGGCGATCGCAACAGAGCAAGCCGTGGAGCAGCAACAGCCCACCCTTGATGCCAAGCCCAAGCAGCCGAAGACAAAGAGCAAAAAGCAGAACAGGAAGCAGAACAAGGCCAGCAAGAAGGCTGAGGATGACGAGCAGCAGGTCGATGCTGAGCAGGCTGCCACTGCTCCTTCGACCGAGGCCAATGGCAGCGACGCCAATGACGGTGGTGACATTGGTGACGACGGCGCTGGCGACAAGACAACCGACGATGGCGAGCCGACGCACAAGCGCGCCAAGCTGACGCGGAAGCAGCGAAAGAACAGGAAGAGCAAGAGGAGGATGAAGAAGCTTCGCAAGAAACAGAAGCACCATCCTGCCCTTCTCAACTTCAAACCAGACGTGAGTCGCCATACTCGCGTCACACGTGCGAATTGGGGGAGGGGGGGGGGAAGAGAGCGCGCTTGTGTGTATGTCTATCTGCCTGTCTGTGTGTCTGTCTGCTTGTGTGTGTGTGTGTGTGTATGTGTTTGTGTGTGTTTGTGTGTGTGTTTGTGTGTGTGTGTGTGTGTGTGTGTGTGTGTGTGTGTGTGTGTGTGAGTGTGTGTGTGTGTGTGTGTGTGTGTGTGAGTGTGTGTGTGTGTGTGTGTGCCCACATGGGTGGGTTACTTCTCTCGCCCCTCCCCCCCCCCCCCTCGCCCTCTGTTGATTCACATCCCATTCATCCCAACTCGCTCCACTCATGCATAACTTACCACCACCCATTATCATCCCACTGCCCCCCACCCCCTCTCCCCATGTGCCCCCAGGGTGCCGGCATTGTGGGTGCACTGTACCCGCTGCTGACTGCAAACGAGCTGCGAACACGCAATCTTGGCATCCGCAAGGCGCGTGCGTGGCTGAAGACGCACGCGTACTCTGCCGTGCCCATGGGGATTGACGCCCTGCCCCCACTCGAATACAGCACGGGTGTTGGTGCCGACCAAGATGATGATGGTGATGGTGATGACGGTGATGATGGTGATGAGGAGAGTGAGGCGATGGGTGGTGCTGAGAGTGGAGACGATGACGTGGATGAAGAAGGCATGGACGAAGAGGAGATGATGCAGGCCATGATGATGGAGAGCGATGGCGAGGATGAAGAAGGCTACGACTACGACGGACCTCATGGTCCTGGTGTCGGTGATGATGGTGACGATGAGGAGGAGGAGGAGGAGGATCGCGAGAGCTACAATGCGGTGACACGGCGCGAGATGATGAAGCTGTGTGATGGTCTGTTCTACACCATGTGGATGTGTGACAAGCCCGTCCCCCAGGCACAGCTTGCCCAGCTGCTTGCCGACATCATGCTTGACATCAAGGACGTTGATCTCGGTATGGCGCATGGGAATGATGTGGGGGGCAGGTAACAGGGGGCTAGGGAAGCTGTGTGTGTGTGTGTATTGTGTATGTGCGTGTGTGTGTGCGTGTGTGTGTGTGTGTGTGTGTGTGTGTGTGTGTGTAGTGTGTGTGTGCGTGCACTGATGGAGCCGTTCAACTCACGTCGTTGCCATTGGCTGATTGCTTCACCACCACTCATCACCTTGCCCTACCCCTCATCACTCATCACATCGATGGTGCCATCCCCCGTTGGTCCACCGTGACACCTGCAGCGCTGCTGTATGCGTCGTGCTTCTACGCCGTTTTCGAGCAGAAGTGGGGCGGCGTTGACCGATGGAGGTGAGAGGCACACAAGACATGCATGCACACACAATTCAATGCATACACACACGCACGCCTGCTCACCTGTCCATGTGCGCATGATAACGTGCCTGTGTACTTGCTTTGCTGCCACTCCCATTGCACGTTCTCCATCACCCTGACGCATCACGCATTGTCCATGCACCCCGCCCGCCAACATGACAGGATGAACAAGTTTTACGACCTGCTGTCTCGCCTGACAAAGGCCGTCTTCCAGTTCTCTGTGGTGCGTTTGGTTACGTGCTTGCTGCGGTTGCTGCTACGACAACTGCTGCTGTTGCTGCTGCTGCTGCTGCTGTTGTTGTTGTTGTTGTTGTTGTTGTTGTCGTCGTTGTCTGTGGCTGCTGCTGCTGCTGCTGTTTGCTGTCATCTTCACCGTCTCTGTTTCCATTCACACATAACACTACCTGCCCTCCTCATGACGTGAATTCTTCCACACATGCATCCGCCCTGACATGCACTTTCCTCCTCTTCCCTTCCTGACACATGCACGCCACCCTGCGATTTCCAATGTACCACGCATGCCACCGTGTGCGTGTGTGTGTGTGTGTGTGCGTGTGTGTGTGTGCGTGTGTGCGTGCGTGCGTGTGTGTGCGTGTGTGTGTGTTTGTGTGTGTGCGTGTGTGTGTGCGTGCGTGTGTGTGTGTGTGTATGTGTGTGTGTGTGCGTGCGTGCGTGCGTATGCCACCGTGTGTACCATACATGCTGTCGTGTTTATGGTGTGCACGTGGACAGCTGCGCCATCGCAGTGAGCCCGGCGATGTGATTCAGGATGTCACCGCGATGTTTGCGCACGGCCCGTTCCGATGCAACCGCAACCCACAGGTCAGGGACAGGCAGAGGGAGAGCGTGTGTGTAGGGGTGTGTGTGGATGGGTGTGTGTGCGTGTGTGGGGGTGTGCGTGTGTGTGTGTGTGGGTGTGCATGCGCGTTTGATTCAATCGTGCTTGCACATATGTGACTTGGCGTGCTGCTCGCTGCCTTGTGTGCACCATCGCTCAATATGAATGGACGCCTTCCCTCACATGTCACCACCACCCCTCACCACGCTCACCACCACCACGACCCCGCCACCACGACCCCGCCACCAGACGAGCCTTGGCCCCGTGATGCATCTCATTGGCACATTCACGCCGACGCTGGTGGCGGCCGCCTCGTTGCTGTCCGTCTCCATCCCCGCACCCATTGTGCACGAGTACCTTGACCTCATCGTCACGCTCGTCAAGTACCACCCAAGGTGCGATACGATATGTGTGGCGGTGGTGATTGTGATTGCGGTGACTGTGGTGATTGCGGTGGTGGTGGGGAGGTGGTGGTGGTGGTGGTAACAGTGCGCTGTCAGCCGCTATGTTGGAGTTTGCTGTATACTTTCTTTGTGTTGGTGTTTGTCACAAGTGCTGTTGTTCTGCCGTTTCTTTCCCGCCACAATTGGCACTCGCTCACACCCAGATCCATCCACCCCACTCATGTATGCATGCATGCATGCATGCATGCATCCCACCATCCATCCATCCATCCATCCCACCATCCATCCATCCATCCATCCCACCGCCCAACTCCACGATGCACCCCTGTGACGGGATCAACAGCAAGCTGCTGCGCGGAAGGCTGCCTGGTGTGTTTCAGGCCACGTTCCAGCACAGCCAACTTGTGGACATGCAGACGGGAAAGAAGCTGACGGCCAAAACAAAGCCCTTGCAGGTGTGGCTGCGGTGCTTGATGCTTGGTGGTGGTTATGGTGGCTGTTGTGGTTGTAGCTTTGTGCACATTCACCCCTTGTGCTTGCGCGCCCGGATGTCGCGCCTGTGCTTCGAGTACGTTGGTATGCGCGTGACTCTCTCAAATGGAGCAGGTACACCCTCTCATATCTCCTTTGCGCACACACATGCTCACACACACACACACACACATGGTCTCATTTCGTGCATTCCCATCTCGTCGTCCCCCTCCTTGCGCGTGTGTGTTAGCTTGATCCCGAGGCGTTGTGCGCGACGTTGTTTGAGGAGGCGACGACGACTGCAAACATCCACGTACCGCGACGCAGGGCCCTCTACAAAATTCGCCGCTCGTACGTGCACAAGCTTGACACGTGATCACGTGATGGGTGATGGGATGATGGATGATGGATAATCATCCGCTCATGGCTGCGTGTTGTTTGTGCCGTGAAGTGTTGTGTGGTGCAGTTGTGTCCATGTCCATTTGCGCGAATGTCGGTTGTGTTTGCACCGTTGTGTTACCCCTCCCCCCAAACTGCCATTTCCATCAGTCATCCTACCTTCCCTCACACTCGACCAACCCCCTCCCCCCCCCACTCTCCCTCTTTCCCCTCTCCACCATCACATCATGTGCAACGAATGGCACAGCATCGTGCACTTATCTGCGCGCCGAAAGGTGAAGGTGAGCAAACCCACGCTCGCTCTCAACGATGGCGATGACACAAACGACACCGCCGCCACCATGATGACCAATGATGATGGTGATGATGAGGGGGAACATGAAGTGGAGGAGGAGGAGGATGGTGATGATGATGGTGATGATGATGATGATGAGATGGAGGAAACAGCAGCAGCGATGGCAGGTGCTGAGGAGGTCGAGGAAGAGGAAGAGCCCGTGAAGCCGACAAAGAAGGGCAAGAAGGCCAAGCAGGGCAAGAAGGCCAAGCAGGGCAAGAAGGCCAAGCAGGGCAAGAAGTCCACCACTACCACCACCAACAACAACAACAACAACAACAACAGCAGCAGCAACAGCAACAGCAACAGCAACAGCAACAACAACAGCAACAACAACAACAACAACAACAACAACAACAACAACAACAGCGCCAAGAAGGGGAAGACGAAAGGAGGAAAGCAGAACGGGAAGAAGAGTGATGCTGGTGCCCCAACGCCAGCCAAGGTCACTGCCAATGCCGGTGACCGTGAGGGTGCTGCGCAGGAACAGCAGAAGAGGAAAACGAGGAAGAGGGGCAAGAGCACACGAAAGGGAAAGAAGCAGGAGCAGTAGCAGGCGTGAGGCACCAGTGATTTTGTTGTTGTTGTTGTTGTTTAAGTTGTTGTTGTTGTTGTTTAAGTTGTTGTTGTTTAAGTTGTTGTTGTTGTTGTTGTTGTTGTTGTTGTTGTGTGTGTGTATGTGTTCCCTCTGCTTGTCTCTTCAGGTGCGTGTTCGTGTGTTCTCAGGGTCTCTTGCATTGGCGGTGGAGTGGTGGGTCGAGCGTTTAAGATGAGTGCAAACGGGAAAGTAAACACAGGGACAACACATGCTCACAAAAACACGCGCACGCGTGCAGTCACACAAGAGGAAGGCAGAGCAAGAAGGCAGAACATGGACACAAGCAAATCGTGGCGTCACATCAACACACGTTTTACGAACAGCGAGACATGTGTTGTGGGTTGCATGGGTGGTGCACAAGTAAGTGCACGGGTGCGTTGACTGAGTGCAAGTGCATGCATGGGTGATGGTGGTGCTGGTGATGGTGGAGTGTTGGTGGTGATGGTGGAGTGTTGGCTCAGAGCCAGTCCGGGTTGAACGGGCGCATGTCGTCATCGGAATCGTTGAAGTCGTGACGCGCATCGCTGTCGCAGCAACAGCAACACGAACACACGCGAGGTGGCGGCCAGTCAAGTGGTGTGACAATTGTGCATGTGTGTGTGTGTGTGCATGTGTGTGTGAGTGTGTGTCGTGCATGCTGTAACAAGCGAATCACTGGATGACCAACATCGCCACCTCTCCAAGAGCCACACAACAATGCACCCAACCACAATCAAAGCGCGCGCGTGCGCGCGCGCGTGTGTGTGTGTGTGTGTGTGTGTGTGTGTGTGTGTGTGTGTGTGTGTGTGTGTGTGTGTGTGTGTGTGTGTGTGTGTGTGTGTGTGTGTGTGCATGCGACTCACTTGACCAGGGAGGCAATGAGCGACTTGCGGCGCTTGCATCCCAGATAGACGAGCGCAAGCAGAAACACGAGGATGAAGCCCCAGTTGGCCCAGTAGTAAATCAGACCGAGGAACCTGCAGAGAGGAGGTGGCGGCGGCGGTGGTGGTGGTTGAGCGTCAACAACAGCACCGCATCCACATCAAATCCACATGCATCACGCAACACGCCTTCCCCCTTCCTGTCCCCAATTCCAACAGCCCACTGACCACATGTTGTAGAAGAATGCGTGGAGGAGGGCAGCAACGCGCGTGGACTTGCACGCTTCGTAACGGGCACACTCAAAGCGGTTGGCGTTGGTCAGGTCAAATACGGCGCCATCGACCGTCTTCATCACCGTCTGAATACAATGGTTCACCTGGCTCTCCTCGTAAATGCCTGCAGGCAACCATGAAATGATAGCGCAGTGGTCAGAAACGAGAGAGTGTGTGTGTGCGTGTGTGCGAAGGGGGACACACACATCGCAAGCACATTCACATTCGCACACACCATCGCACGCACACACAAACATACACACACACGCGCACGCTCACACACACACACACACATACACACATACACACGCGCGCGCAATCCTTCACAAACACACACTCACACTTCCACTCACCAACGTTGAACAGGTACTGCGTGCTGTTCATGTTGTCCGTGACATAGTACAGGTACTGCGGGGCGGAAGTGTCACAGAGCTTCGCCGTGGTGTCTGGGATGAGCGTGGCCGTGACGTTGGGGTTGGTTTTCTCGTTGTACGGCTCCACAAACGGGAACTTCTGGTTGCCGTACGTGATGTACTGGGGCGCGAGCGTGAGCAGCACAATGTTGATGAAGAGGAGTGTGAACGTGACGATGGTGGCCAGGAACAGCAGCGCCTGTGGCACCGTGCGTCCACGGCGAATGTCAAACATCTGTGCAGCGCAGCAAACACAACCCATTGGTTGCGAGGAAGGGTGTTTGGTGGTTGGCGTTGGGATTGGATTAGGAGGAGGGGTGAGAAGGAATGAGAAGGAATGTGGGACTTGGGAGTGGGGAGTGAGGGGATCGTTGGAAGGGTGGTGATTGTTGTGGTTGAAGAACGTAAAGGGGAGGAGGAGGAGGCACAAGCAGGCCGTGTGACAAGTAAGCAATGCAATTGAGTCCTCACACACCATCACCACTCTACCCCCCGTCACGCCCACCGCCACGCCCACCACCACCACCAAAGTCGCGATCGTCACCTTGAAGCCGCAGAATCTGACGCCCATGGAGCGGACACCCGACATGGTGGCGGCGAGGAAGTAGTACACGACCAGCACCAGCACCACGTAGTCCAGCGGGAACACCTGCATGGTGCATGGGAGAGGGGGGGGGAGGGGGTGGAGGTGATTTGGGGTGTTGCGGGATGATGGCGTGCATGATGTGAAATAAGAGTACCAAGCGCGCAAAGAACAGCACACACACACACGCACGCACGTTAACAAAAATGCTTCATATTCCTCCTTGACTCCCGTCTCTTCCCTCTACACCCATAACACACACACACACACACACACACACACAAACACACACTCTCACACAAACAAACACAAACAAACACACACACACACGCACACACACACCGCCATCCGAGCCCGGGCACAGTAAATGTGGTCAACACGAGCTGGACACGGTCGACAATTAGTATGGAGCATGGCCGGGCATGTCTGCAATTGACGAATGGCGCTGGCGGGACGCATCCACTCTTATCGCTACTGGTTGCCTGATTGGTCGCTAACGCCCTTGTTGTCGTGATGCAAAACGCCCGGTAGCGTTTTCTTGCTTGTGATAACACACACACACACACACACACACACACAAACACACACACACACACAACAAACACAACAAACACACACACACACGCACACACACACGCCCATCACACACACACACACACACGCGCGCGCGCGCGCGCAACAGCGCACCGTCTGCATGGCGCGGAGGGCGACGTCGAGTGGGTTTGGAACGCGCGGGGCGGCGTGGCTGTACCCGGTCTTCCAGTTGAGATGCTGCTGCGTGATCTGCAGCAGCTTGTCGCCCGATGTCATTGTCAGCGACGTCACGATGAAGATGGAGATGAGCAGGAACACAATGCCAAAGAGGAACTCAAACGGCCGCAGCACAGTGGCAATGCGAGAGAGGCACCCCTTCTCGATGCGGCCCGCACGCCTGTTTGCGCGCTGCAACACGTCTGTCTCGTGGTCCATCTGCTCCAAGAGGCGCTGGTCGCGGCGGGACATCTTGTTCTTGCGGCGGCCGCTGTACTTGCTGCGGATGTTCTGCGACTTTTCCTCGTTCAAGCGGATGCGAGACTCAACATCATCGCGGTCGTCCTGGTGATTTGTGGGGGGGGGGGTATCCGTTGTGTAAGTTGCTGAATAAAGAAAGATGGAGACACAGAGGACAAGGCACAGACACACAACACATGCACACACACAACACACACAACACATGCACACACACAACACACATACACACACAACATAACACCAACATCAACACCAACACCAACGCCGACAACACCAACACCAACACCAACGCCAACGCCAACACCAACACAACACCAACGCCAACGCCAACACCAGCACCAACACCAACACCAACACCAGCACCAACACCAACACCAACACCCACAACACCAACACCAACACCAACACCAACGCCAACGCTAACACAACACCAGCACCTTGTTTGAGAGGCGGGAGCGAATCATGTTGAGGGGCATGGCGACCATCCCGACGCCCGTGTAGAAGATGAAGTAGAGAACGCCGACCACCGTCAGCAGGCCAACGGTAAACGAAATGGCATTCGCGCCAGCTGCAAGTTCAAGATGGATTGGTGGTGGTGGGAGAGGAAGGGATAGGCGATTGAGAGGGAGGGGGTTGGCGAAAACAGTAACGAAACACGTGAGTGACACGCGTGGTGGGGTTGCAAGCACGACGAGGACACACGCTAGGAATGAACGCCACAAACACAGCAAGCCAACGCCACGAGCACAACACGCTAACACCAAGAACACAACAAGCCAACACCAAGAACACAACACGCTAACACCAAGAACACAACAAGCCAACACCAAGAACACAACGAGCAACACACCACCACCCATACAACCACCACGCATACTACCACCGCCACTGCCACCGCCACCACCGCTGATTGACTGACAGCTCTCTGTGAGTGCGCGCTCGGCGTATGTGGCCCTGCACTCCGTCCAGTCCTTCCAGTTGGTGGCATTGACGACCTCCGAGCACGAGTCGCCGCCGGACGAGATGGCCAGTGCGCCAATGAGGACGATGATGCCCATCACCACCAGCATCCCAAACGTGTACATGAGCGACTTGCGGAAGCGCTGGTTCAGCGGCGGCGGTGATGTGACAAAGGGGAGAGGGGTTGATGGTTGGTGAGGGATGGGGGATGGATGTTGCGGAAGGATGATTGGCGCATTTGTTGCGGGGGCGAGGTCGGTGCTTAACCCAACTCACACACACACACGCGCGCACACACACACACACACACACACACAGAGACGCACACACACACACATACACACGCAGAACACCCCCCTCCCCCGCCTCTGGACCGCACTTCACCCCACCTTGCAGCACCCTGGGCGGTCGATTTCGTCCTTCTCCTCAAAGTGGAAATACGCGAGCGGAATGATCAGGAACACAAACAGCATGATCAACCCGTACGCAGCTGTAGTAAAGAGGGGGGGGGAGGGGTTGCATGTAGGTATGATAGCGTGTTGATGTGTGTGAAGGTGTGTGAAGGTGTGTGAAGGTGTGTGAAGGTGTGTGTGTGTGTGTGTGTGTGACATATGACAGAACATCTGGAGAGGGCCTTGATCATTCAAATTAGAGCAAGCGGGTGAACACAAAGGGGTCCAGCACAGTGGGTGGCACGGGGGGTGCAAAATGCCTGCAGGCAACACGGACACCGCCCTCGCCCAATGGCGCACCGTAGTAGGCGTATGTGACGGAATCGGTGAGGAAGGTCTCATTGTCGAGTGCCCATTGCTAACCCGGCGAATATTCGATGATGGTTGATCGTGATGATGGTGGTGGGTGATTGTGGTGGGATTGTGAGGTGTGATGCAACGAAAAGAAATTCTGGGAAAGTCCGGACAATGAACAAGAGCAGCAGCACACACACACACACACATTTACACACACACACATTCACACACACACACATTCACACACACACACACATGCACACACACACACATGCACACACACACACACATGCACACATGCACACACGCACACACGCATGCACATTCACAGTCACAATCAACGTGGTGGTCTATCCTCAATCCCGCTCCTCACCTGCCAAGTGCCGTCGCCGTGCTTGAACTGGGACGTGAGATACACATCCACGGGCACGAGTGTCGAGCACAGTAGGGCAGACGCAATCGCAAGAATCGTCACAACCGTGCTGCCTGCAAGCACAAGAAACGCACACACACGTGCGTGTGTTGTCATGCATGAAAATGCGTCAATGACCACGTGTTAGCCGTGATCGCGAATGAAAAGGTGAAACGGATGGTGTGTGTGTGTGTGTGTGTGTGTGTGTGTGTGTGCGTGTGTGTGTGTGCATGTGTATGTGAGTGTGAGTGTGAGTTTGTGAGTGAGTGTGAGTTTGTATGTGTGTGTACGTGTACATGGTTATGCTAATGCGTGTTGCCCCGTAGCCCATGCACACACACACGCACGTGCACACGCACGTACACACGCACACACACACATGCACTTCGCTGTGTGCATGCGTGCGTTCGTACCGAATTCCTTCTCACGGCGGTGCTGGTAGAAGCCGACAAACATCCACGCATACACGATGCAGACAAAGACGATGACGGTAAACGGGATCCAGCCTTTGGCGAGCACGGCCTGGTGAGGGAGGGAGAGAAAAGGAACGGGAACGGAGGAGAGACAAGGTAGGGGGAGGGAGGGGTGATAATGTGATCGTTTCACGGTGAGGAAACGGCACATCAAAAAGAGCTTGGTGGTGCGCCTCGTGACCGTGCACCATCACATCTTGTATTTGATACACACACACACGCCAGCAAACTCACGCTTTCGATCTTCTCGTGTGCGGGAACGGTGGTTGTTGGCGGCGCAGCAGTCGTGGTACCATTGCCGCGGGGTGTTGTCGTTGGCGTTGTCGGCTGTGCTGTTGTCGTTGATTTCGCTTTCGTCGTCGGTGCATTTGTCGTCGTTGACGACGAAGACGAAGACGAAGATGACGACGATGATGATGAGTGCGTGCTTGGAGCACTAGTTGGAGCATCAGTCGTGGCGTTGCCGGTCGTAGTGTTGGTGACCGTTGTCGTCGAAACGGTTGTCGTCACAGTGGTTGTCGTGGATGTACTCGTCGAGTTGGTGGAATTGTGCGGTGCCGGAGCTGGAGCAGTGGAATTGCCGGTGGCGGTGACCATGCTTGGTGCAAGCGCACACATGACCGCAAGGCCCACCAAAAGGGCTGCGGCCACGAGGCTTGTGGCTCGCATCGTGGAACGTCGAGTGTGTGGTGCGTGGGGCGTGTGCGGAGGTGGTGTTGGGAAGAAGTATTCTCTCGGGTGGTTCTTCTGTTTTGGAGATGATCAACGACAAAAGCAGGAGGAAAATCAAAACAAGCGTGTGAGCGTTCGTGTCAGGGTGTGTGTGTGTGTGTGTGTGTGTGTGTGTGTGTGTGTGTGTGTGTGTGTAGGTAGGTGT
>NW_004754897.1:78831-80056 GCF_000188695.1 Salpingoeca rosetta | reverse complement strand
TAGTGTGTGTGTGTGTGTGTGTGAGTAGTGTGTGTGTGTGTGTGTGTAGTAGTGTGTGTGTGTGTGTGTGTGTGTGTGTGTGTGTGTGTGTGTGTGTGTGTGTGTGCGTGCGTGTGTGTCTGCATCATTTGTCTCTCCTCTTGTCCACCACCATGTGCTGCTCACGTGCAATGCGCTCGTGTGGAATTGTGCGATTGAAGGACACGCAGAGCAACTGCAAAAGGGGGGGGGGAGGCAAAGCAAAGGCAAAATACACGAGCCAATTGAACAAAGCAAAGCAGACAGGGCAGAGATGGGAACATACAGCGACAAGCACGACGTGCAAAGTGATCAAGCACGTGAAGAGCAAACACAACAACAATACCAACACTGACGACAATAATGCCAACACTGACGACGACAACAACGACAACTAACAACAACAAGACTGACGCCTACAACGACACGTACACGAACGACGACAATAATACCCATGCACAGCAGCAGCAACGGAAAGGAAAAGGAGGGGTTGTGACACGTGTGCAGTGCGCAACCCGACGGGATATGACATCATAGGCGTATCAATGGGGCAAAATAGAAGACATAACAGAGGGGGGGGGTGCGAGCGTAGTTGTGGTTGTGGTGTGCGGGGACACAAAACAGCCGGGCCACCGACTTGTCGAACAAGAGGGCTCAAATGCAACGCTGTGGACAAAACCAAAGGTGGTGAGAGGTGCGTGGGTGGGGGTGTGGTGGTGGTGGTGGTGGTTGTAGCGTAGAATAGGAGTGGAGGGGGAGAAGGAAGGCTGGCGAGACAGAGAGGAATGTGCAACAGGAGGAAGAGGAAGAGGAAGAGGCGGAGGAGGGGTAGGGATAGGGGTATGCCGAGGAAGTATGCGTGCACTTGATGCATGCACTTCATGCGACTTCGTGCGTGCACTTGATGCGTGCACTACTGGAGGGAGCATGCGCCGCCACCACCACCCGCCGTATCCATGTGCAGGAACTTGTCCCAAACCTCGCGACCAAGCCCGCCCTTGACCTTTGGCACGCCATCACCGTCTCCATCGTCATCGCCATCATCGTCGTCGTCGTTGTCGTTGCTGCTGGCCTCCTCAACCCTGCACATGTGTAATTGTGTGTACGTGAGCGTGATGTGTGTGTGCATGTGTGTGTGTGTATGTGTGTGTGTGTGTGTGTGTGTGTGTGGTGTGTGTGTGTGTGTGTGTGTGTGTGTGTGTGTGTA
>NW_004754897.1:71172-77947 GCF_000188695.1 Salpingoeca rosetta | reverse complement strand
TGTCACACACACACACACACACACACACACACACACACACACACACACACACACACAAAGCGTCAGCAAGGGCTGGAAAGGTGCACAAAGGACGGGGCAAAAGCAGATGACGAGAGACGCCACTCATCACACAGCACCTCCTGCGTGATCACCACCATCACCTGCAATCAACCATCAACCACCATCTTCTATCAATGACCAATCACCAGCTTCACATCCACCACCAACCTCACCCCCTTCTCGCCACAACCCACACCCCCCCCCCAATTTACTGCCATCACCCTACCATCCGTCACCACTGGCGTGCGCACCTTGAGTGTCTTCCTGAGCGTTTCAAGGTGGACCGACTTGCCGACCTTGCGGGCATCCATGTCCTGGTTCTCCGGGTTGAACGCTTGGATGTGCTCATCTGAGGTGGTGGAATTGCACAGAATGAAGCAGTGAGAGGGGAGGGGGGCACAGGAGGGGGGAGGGGAGGGAGGTCGCCGTGGCAGCGGTGGGCGCGGTGTGTCATGGAGAGAGATGAAGGGCAGTGGAGTGGATGAGAAGATGGTGAGCATTGGCAGGGCGTCATTGTAGGGTGAGGGCAAGCATGCACACGTACGCACACACACGCACACACACACACACACGTACATTCACACACAAATTCACGTATTCACACACACATTCACACACACACACACGTGCGCACACACGCACGCACCTGGGAAGTATTCTGTGCTCTTGTTGGGAAACGCAATCTCCAGGTACTTGCGCACGAGGGCACGCCCTGCAGTCGAACGAGCAGGGAACGCGTCAGCACAACGGCAAAGCCCATAGTGCAACGCCCATCACAGACCACACGTTCCTTGGCCAGCACGCGTTCCTCCCTGCCCTTTGCCTCCTACACTAGTACACACACACTCACTCACTCACTCACTCACTCACTCACTCACTCACTCACGCAACCTCACTCACGCAAACTCACCTCACGCAACCTCACTCACGCAAACTCACCTCACGCAAACTCACTCACGCAAACTCACTCACGCAAACTCACACGCACACACCTGAGCAGAGGGCCTCCTCTTCCTCGTCTGCAAAAGTGGCGATGCACAGCTTGACCGAGGGGTTGGCCTTGCGAACGCCCTCCACCATCCGCCTAAAGAAGGCGATATCAACAAAGTTTCGCTCAATGTTCTCGGGCTCGAGCTGCGACGGCTGAAACACCACGCCACGCGTGTGCTTGATTGTGATGGTCTTGTCAAAGTCTAACACCACCGCCTAGAACGTGGAAGCGCAAGTGTGGGTGGATGGATAAGGAGAGTGGGTGGATGCGTGGGTGGAAGAGTGAGTGGATGGAAGAGTGAGTGGAAACCAAACACCAAAACAAGGAGGCCAGCCCCATTGTTGAACACGCCTTCAAACCAGGCACGCACACTCAGGTACACACGCGTGCAACTTTCCCCCCAACCATCACATACACACACACATTCACATGCATGTACACACCTTGATGATGGTGTTCTCCGGCCAAAACCTCTCGTCCCCAGACATGGTGGCTGTGGTGGTGATGGGCGGTGATGGATGACAGCTGTGCTTCCCTTTACCTTGCAGCAGCAGCAACACAAGCCAAAACGAAACAAGAATGTGGCAAGGAAGAAGACAAGAAGTACAAACGACAGTGTAAAAATTGTGAGGTGGTTGGTGCGGTGCGCGTCTATGTGTGTGTGTGTGTGTGTGTGTGTGTGTGTGTGTGTGTGTGTGTGTGTGTGTGTGTGTGTGTGTGTGTGTGTGTGTGTGTGTGTGTGTCTCAGATGAAATGTGACAGCTCTGCCAAAAGTAGGAGGAGGAAAGCATGCACATTGACATGCTTCCCCTTACTTCACCCACCCCCCACCCTCTCAGCCCACTCATCATCCACCAAACTTGCCACCCACCTGTGTCAGGTCCGTTTTGTGCTGTCGCAAACAAGGAAAATTGAGGTAAATTTCACGTTCAACTTGTATTTGGGCGAATATTGGCTTATATTTCACCATAATTTTCTACATGCTGATTTTTCAACTTGATTGTTTATCTTCATGTGTCGCCTGTCGACCAACCCTTGCACTTTTTTCTGACGACAGCAGCGCAAGAAGAAAGAAACGGCAGAGAGCGAGTCGAAGCAACCACCATCCACTCCATTCACACACACACACGTCTTCACACACTGTCTGAGCCACCGGCAAAAGCACCATCGCCATGGGAAAGTTCACTGGTACGTGCATGCCAGCGCTACAAAAGAGCGCCAAAGAAAGGCGTGCATGTGTGTGTGTGCATGTGTTTGCGTGTGTACATGTGTGTTTGTGCGTCTGTGCGTGTGTGCGTGTTTGCGTGCGTGTGAAAAGGCAAACTCGGATCGACACTGCATTGACATGATGCATGGCTGCACGCGTGGTGTGATGCCTGGCTCAAACAACGACAGTTAAGATCAAGTGGGGCAAGGAGGTGTTCAAGGACGTCGAAGTCGACACCGACGAGGTGGGTGCATGCGCTGGTGGTGTGAGTACATTTTGCTTGTGTTGTTTGAGTGTGTTTGTTTTTTGGGTGTTGCCTGAGGTTTGTTTCCACCGCTATGCTTCTTGCATGTCAACAACCTCACAGATGCGCACATAACACACACGCACAAACACAAACACACACACACACGCATGCACACACAATTCCAAACACACACACAGGACCCCGATGCTTTCCGTGCGCAGCTCTTCTCCCTCACGGGCGTGCCACCAGAGGGCCAGAAGATCATGTGCAAGGGCATGACCCTTAAGGTGTGTGTATGTGTGTGTGTGTGTGTGTGTCGTTTGTGGGAATGTTGTTTGTGGGCTTTACTTGTCTTCTCCTTCTTCCCGCGTCGGCCTTTTCCTGACTGTGTGGCCAACCGTCTCTCTCTCTCTCTCTCACTCGCACACACACACACACACACACACGCACCTGTGTCCCACGTTTCACTGTGATTGCCTTGCCAGGATACGTGGGAGAAGTTTCCCATCAAGAACAAGGCCTCCGTCCTGCTCATGGTGCGCACGTGTCACATGGCTTGCTGTCCAACTCGCTGTTGTCCTCGGGCACAGTCGCGGCGTGATCGACGTCCCTCATTACGTTTTGTTAACTGTCGCCACCACACATCTGCCGTCTTTCCCTCACGTGTGCCGTGTGTATGTGCATGACAGGGTACCGCTGGGGAGCTGCCTGATGAGCCGGACGACATCCAGTTTGCAGACGAACTCCCAGACACCGCCGTCGTGGTGCGTATTGTGTATCCGTGTATGTACACGTGAGTGCGTGTCTGTGTGTCGGTGTATGTGTGTATTGTTGTGTGTGTGCGTGTCTGTGTGTCGGTGTATGTACACGTGTGTGTGTGTGTGTCCGTGTATGTACACGTGTGTGCCTGTACTCTGGTTCGCACGTGTGCATGTGCGTCTTTCGCTCACCTCGTGTTGGTGTCTCCTCTCCCCACCAATCGGCACGCTCGTTGCGTCTGCACGCTCCTCATCATCGCCGCCGCACCACCACGTCATCAAATCATCAAATCACCATGCCGACACGTGTCATTGCAGAACAACTACCCCGCTGGTCTCGCCAACCTGGGCAACACGTGCTACATGAACGCCACCCTCCAGGTACGTGCACGCAAGCAATGCAGGCATGGAGGGTGGAAGGGCATAGCGCAAACACACATGCGTGTGCACTGTTGTTACGCAACTGTGTGCGTTTTTTGCGCGAACGTGCAAGGGCGAGCTCATGTCGGGTGACTGGTGGCTTCGTTTTCGCCATGCAACGATTCGTACCGCTGCTCACACCAACGACCCGAACACCAACCTGAAAACACGCACGCACACACGCACACTTATGTACACATCTCTCATCTACACAACACCATCCTTCATCATCACCATCGGGGTGCATTGACTGGACCACCAGTGCCTGAAGACGGCAGACAGCCTCCGTGATCTCATCAAGAGGTGACAACACACATGTGTGTGTCTGTGTGTGTGTGTGTGTGTTTGAATGAATGTGCTCATCCCCTCCCCCTCTGCACATGTGTGTGTGTGTGTGTGTGTAGCGGGAGTGTTGCTGGCGGGGATGGCCGCGCGGCGATGGTGCAGCATTTGCAGCGCATGTACACGATCATGGACAACGACACGGACCGCTCGGGCCTCGACATGGCCCTCATGGGGTTCCTCATGGTAGGACAGGGGTGGTGGTGGTGGTGGATTGATGAAAGTGTGATGAGAGTGTTTGGTGGTGGTGCTGGTGGTGCTGGTTGTTGCAATTGTCACGAAATGCTGTTGAATCTCAATGCCACTCTGTCACCAACGACAGCCCGTTGACGTGTGCGCTCACTCTTTGTCCATGTGTCCATGTGTGTGTGTGTGTGTGTGTGTGTTTGGCCGCCACCAGACGCTTCGCCAGGTCAACCCGCAATTTGCGCAGACGGAACAGGGGCACCCGGCACAGCAGGTGCACGCGCGCACTCATGCATGCAAATGCACAAACTCGCTCACACTCGCGCTCTGGTTGTCCGCAAGTCTTCATCCATGTTAACACCTTCTCATTGCACGTCACACAACAACAACAACAACAACAACAACAACAACAACAACAACAACAACAACAACAACAACAACAACAACACACTGCAACCAACTCAAACCCCCCCCCCCTCCCCTCGGGTGCAGGATGCGAATGAGTTTTGGGGTGTGTTGTCGCGGGCGCTGGACACGTCGCTGCGCGGCGGTGACGGCGCGTCGACGGCGTTTCCGCGTGGCGGACCCATCAGCCAGTACTTTGGCATCGATCGCACAGACACCCTCGCATGCACAGAGGCCCCAGAGGTGCAGATGCTTGGATTTTGTGTGTGTGTGCGTGTGTGTGTGTGTGTGTCGGTATGGGTGGGGGTGCGTGTGTGCGTGGGTGTGTGCGTGTGTATCGGTGTGTGTATCGGTGTGTGTGCGCAGCACTATGTTCTACCCTGCCTACTCGACCCTGCCTGTTCCTGTGACTGACACCACCACCAACTCCCCCCCCCCCCAATCCCCTCTTTGTGATTCGGCCGTTGACATTGCGGTGCGACAGGAGGAAGCCGTTGTCTCCCGCGCCTCAAACCTCCAGCTCTCCTGCCACATCGACAAGGGTGCGGCGTGAATGTTGGGTGGTGTGTGTGTGTGTGGGTGGGTGTGCGTGTGTGTGGGTGTGTGCGTGTGTGTGTGTGTATCTTTTTATCTGAATGTGTCTGTCTATATCTTTTGGCTGTGTGTGTTAGGTTGTGTATGTGTGTGTGTATGTGTTGAGTGATGTGTGTCTCGCATGTATGTTTCCATCTTCAAAGATCACTTCTTTCACCACCATCACCACCATTCACGTTCGCTCTACCCAAACACGCACCACGAACGGCCAACATTTGTGCAGACATTGGGTTTGTGATGGCTGGTCTGAAGCGGGCGCTTGAGGAGGAGATCACCAAAGCATCGCCCACGCTCGGCCGTGATGCAATCTACAAGAAGCAGGTGTGGGCGTGGTGGTGTGTTGTTGTTCGGCTGGTAGGCGTGGTGGTCGTGGGTTGTTGTTCGGTTGGTAGGCGTGGTAGTGATGTGTTGGTGGTCGGTTGGTAGGCGTGGTGGTGGATCAGGCATCGTTGCCGCTTGCTGGTGGTTTGTTGATGTGATTTGTTTGTCTGCTCAATGCGTTTGTTTGCCAGGTTATTGCCTTCCTTTGCCTTTGTGTCGAATGCTGATCTCACTCTCACCTTACGACTCATCTCATCGCACACACGTACACACACGTACACACATGTACACACACGTACACGCTTGCACACGCGCACGTACCATGTTTAGAGTCTGGTTTCGCGGCTGCCGGCGTTTCTCGCCATCAACTTTGTCCGCTTCTACTTCAAGCGCTCCACCCAGGAAAACTGCAAAATCAGAAAGGTGTGTGTGTGTGTGTGTTTGTCTCTGTTCGTCTGTGTGTGTGTGTGTGTGTGTGTGAACCTTGACCTTTATACGCTTGTACGATATCGCCACTACATCTTGCCCTTCCCTTAACATCTCCTTTTCCATCACGACATCACCACCCCCCCCCCCAACAGGATGTGAAGTTCCCCATGTCACTCGATGTGTTTGAACTCTGCACCCCGGAGCTCAAGGAAAAGCTCAACCCCCACCGCACCAGGTGATGATCGAGATGTTGGCGGTGGTGGTGGTGGTGGTGGTGGTGGTACTGATGATGGTTGTGGGTGGTGACGAGCGCATGCAAGCCTCGTGTCTGGCCACACCTGACTCACTCACACTCACTCACACTCACACACACTCACACACACACACACACACACTGCTGCTTTGTTTGGACTGTGCACAGGTTTGCTGAGTACCAGGATTGGGAGGCAGACAACTCTGCATCGGTGAGCAGTGCGCCACAACTGTGTTGCCTCGTTGATGTTTGTTTGTTCTTCATGCTGTTGTTGCTCTTGCTGCTGTGCTCTGTTCTGTGCTTACTGTTCGCCTCACGTGTGGCTGTATGCTGCATGGTCCTAACACGTCCCATGTGCTCCCCCTTTCCATCATCATCACCACCATCACCAGATGGCCGGCAAGAAGCCGACGGACATCGACACCACCGCCGACACCACCGAGTACTACCCGACCGAGTTTCAGGACGGTACGCCACTGTCTGTCTGTCTGTGTGTGTGTCTGTCTGTCTGTGTGTGTGTGTGTGTGTGTGTGTGTGTGTGTGTGTGTGTGTGTGTGTGTGT
>NW_004754897.1:64797-70305 GCF_000188695.1 Salpingoeca rosetta | reverse complement strand
ACACACACACACACACACACACACACACACACACACACACACACACACACACACAGAGCATGAGAAGGGCCGTTGGTGTTGTGGTGTGCTGCTGGTGTGCGCTGGCTGCTATCGCAACAGCGTCCACCACCACACCAACCACGATCACAACAACAGTTGCAATGAACATGACTAAGCCAAGGCTGCCACAAGCGTCAGTATCATCGTCAACAACATCCAGTCGCCCAGACCGCTTGTCCCCAGCCACACTTCCACAAACCACTCTCCCACCTACGCCGACAATGGCAATCACAAGCGCGACCACAACGATGAGTGCAACGACATCGTCGACATCCACCACGATGACCCAGGGCAACAATGTTGCGAGCAGTGTTGCCCCAGCACCTTCGATGCCCAGCATGACCACACCTGGGGCATCGTCATCAACAACAACAACGACGACAGACACGCCATCAGTGTGCCCCTCGCTTTCGCTGCTCAACTGCTACAGCCGCCCCTTCTGCACGTACGACGTTGCCGCGCAAGCGTGCAGGCCCAGCACATGCACGGATCTGTTCAACGAGCAGGACTGCGTGGCGTTTGGCGGCTGCACGTACTTCAGCGACGCTTTGTACTGTGCTGAGGAAGGAGACGAACCGCCGTGCAATGCATACGCCAGCGAGAGCGTTTGTCCCACAGACCGCTGCTCCTACGACACGGGCGCCAACACCTGCGTGGACACGGGCGTGTCCGCGCCATGCCATCTCTACTTTGACGAGGCCGCCTGCACAGGCGCCGACGGCAACTGCACCTGGTACACCGGGGATCAGGGTGACCAAGGCCAGTGCGCCGATGCCGGCCTGCAACCACCGTGCGGGCTCTTCTCAGCGGCCGCTTGCCCCACGGATTACTGCGAGGTGTCGCTCTTCAACACGTGTCAGCCAAAGACGACGGAAAGCACCCGCGATGGCGCGGTCACGCCTGTTCCCGTCAGCACCAGCGTCTCAACGACTTCAAACGGCGCAAGCACAGTCACAGAGACGACGACTGCGGTGGGGACGCTGGCTGGTCAGACGACGCGCACCACAACCAGCACCACAACCAGCACGACAAGAGTGATTCCCACGACTGGGGACATGTTCACGTCTCCAACAACAACAACAACAACGGGGACGACGACGACATCCGAGGCACTGACACCGACGGCAGGCACGCCAAGTATGCAAACGACCGTGTCACCACAAACGCAAGTGACAACAACAAGCACTGCGATTCCCACGACTGGTGATATGTTCACATCTTCAACGACCACGCCGACAACCACAACCACCAGGGATGCATCAGCTACCACCACAAGGACAACCACATCGATGGGCATGGGCACCACGACGTCCACCACGACAACAAGCACAACAAGCACAACAAGCACAACAAGCACAACAACCATTGCGGCCTCAACAGCTGCTGTCACTACCACAGGCGCAACAACAACCACCACGACCACAACGTCAACCACAATAACCATAGCTACAACCTCAACCAGCACCACAACTACCACAACAACTACCACAACCACCACAACCACCACCACAACCACCACCACAACCACCACCACAACCACCACCACAACCACAACAACTACCACAACCACCACAACAACTACCACAACCACCACCACAACTACAACCACGACGACGCTGCTGCCAAAGCAGTCAACGACCACAACCACGACAACGATGCTCGAGTGCACAGTGTTGCCGCAACTGACGGCTGCTCGTGTTGTTGCCAGGTGCCCATTCACACAGCCCGGTGCTCGCTGCCTGCTTGGATGCGAGGATGGCTACAAGCAGGCGGTCGGGGAGGGCGAAATGTCTGCCGTATGCCTGCCGACGGGACAGTGGGCAGTGGTCGCTGAACCGACGTGCGAGCCCGTGCTGTGCCCAGCTGTTGGCGATGCGTTTGCGGACGTCTCGTCAGATACACGTCTCAGCGCCGCGTGCAGCGAGGGCAACCGCTACAACTCCACGTGCGTGTTTGAGTGTGCAGCTGGATACGTGTTGGAAGGAACCGTCGCATCAACGACGTGTGGGCGTGACGGCACATGGTCGTCCCAGGCGCTGGCGTCGCTTGCCTGCGAGCAAGTGCTGTGCCCCATTCGCGTACCAGCGCTTCCGGCTGGACTCGTGCAGATTCAGGACTGCTATGGCACTGTAGTCGACCAGGTGCTGGTGATGGTGTTATGCATGGTGGTGGTGGTGGTGGTGGTGGTGGTGGCGATGGTGGCCATGCTATTGATGATGATGATGGTGGTAGTGGTGGTGGTGGATTGCATTTATACCAAGCTGTGCTGAGTGACCACCATGTTAGCGCAAAGGGCATGCTGCATTTCTGTATTTTGACCTTCCGCAGCCTCACCTATGTATGTATTTGCTTCATCGCACACCACTATCACTGCTATCACTTCACCTGCAGAGCGTGTGCGGTCCAAGGCACTTCCGCTGTGAGGCAGGTCACACTCTTGTTGGAACGCCATCGTACGCCTGCGACCAGGACGGGCAGTGGGAAGTGTAAGTTGTGTTCCAAACAAGAGCGGATGGGGAGGTGGAGAATTGAGGGACAACTGACGTGACGGGAGTTGGTTGCGCTTGTTGATGCTCGTGTGTTTGCAATGTCGATGTGATTGTAGATGGCACGCCTTGGAGTGGAGTTGTGCATGCGCTTTCCTGTCTGTCTCACTTTCCACCTGTATGTGTGGATGTGTGGGTGTGTGTGTATGTTATTCTGCCACCAGTGCAAGTGTGGCCCAGTGCGTGGCGGGGTGTGGTCAAGATGAGTACATTGATGCGGCAAAGCTTGGGTGCCAGCCACTCACGGTGTGCATCGATGGTTATGAGGTCACCCCTCCCACGGCCACCACCGACAGAGTGTGGTGAGTTGCCGCTTGTGCTGGTGATCGGGGAGGTGGCTGAGGGTGACAGTGCGTGCGTGTGTGTGTGCTTGTGTGCTTGTTTGTGTTTGTGAATCTGTATGAGAGAGAGTGTGTGTGTACATGTGTGAGTGAGAGTGTGCACTGTTGCCACCACCACCACCACTGTTGCCATCACCACAACTGCACACATTGCTTCATCCCGTGTTGTGTCTGTGCTGCAGTGGCGCCATCACCGCGTGTGTTGATGGTGAATATGAGGACATGCCACCGACACCAACATCCAATCGCCAGGTGCACACGCACTCGCGTGCTTGTGCTGCTGCTGTTGCTGTTGTTACGTGGTTGTGTGCAGTGTTGCGTGTATATGTGTGGGTTCTTGTTTGTTTGTGCGTGTGCACATGTGTGTATTGGTGTGTATTGGTGTTTGTTGATGTTTGTTGTTGACATGAATAACATCCGACATGCATCACCCATCTGCACCTTTGTCACCGACTCACCCACATGCTGGTCATCCTCATTCCTACCACCACACCACCACCATCACCATCATCACCACCACCAACAACAACAACAGTGTGCACCCGTGTCACCGCCGTGCACCACCGGCCAATATGAGAGCGCTCCGCCCTCACGCAATTCCGATCGGCAGTGCGTCGACTGCGAGCCATGCGAGGTGCCATCATGGTGGTGGTAGTGTGTGCAGATGCGTGCCACACATGTGCTGGTGTGTGTGTGTGTTTGTGGTTTTCAGGTGTATCTGCTTGTAATCGAAACACCCCAATAGCTTCACTCACAGCATACGACCTCACACACCCCAGCATCAGTCACTCACGTCACGTCCCTGTCAATCCCATTGCGGCTGTTTCTTGCTCTTCAGCGGGGAGTGTCCTTCCGGACGGTCGGCACATGCAATGGAGGGCCGTTGCCTGCAGGCAGCGTGAAGCAGTGTACTTACTGCACCATTTGTGGGCCGCGTGAGGTGTGTTATGTGTGCAAGCGCGTCGTCTTGGGTGCGCCTATGTCTGTTCGGTGGTAAACTGCAGAATGCTGAGTGGTGCTTGCTCCTGAGCACTTGCACAGCATACCTCAGCGTTCTGACTGACACACACACACACACTCTCTCTCTCTCTCTCACTCACATACACACACTCTCTCTCACACGCACACACACACACACACACACATACACATATTATGCTGGCAGTATGCGGCTGCTGAGGGAATGTTTGCGCCACGGTTCTGCTCGCTGGTGGAGGACACGACATGCATGGCTGTTCGCTCCTGTCCCATTGGCGATGCGCTACTTGGGCTGGAGACCAAGGCACCGACCGCAACCAGGTGATGATGATGATCATGATGTGGATGGGTAGGGCGACGAGCATGATTGGTGGTGGTGTCGCGTGGTGTCGCAAGTGTGTGAATGCGTTGCGTGCATATGTGGTTCTCACACGGACATATCACACCACACCACTGTACATCACACCACTCCGCATCACACGGCTCCACACCACGCACGCACGCGCCCACCCACCCATCTATCAACCAACCAACGAACAGCGACCGCGAGTGTGGACCCCTGCCTGCCGCCACCGCCCTCCCCACGGTAGATCGCATTTGGGCTCGTGGCGCCCTTGTCATTGGCGGTGTTGATGAGGAGAACGCGCGCACGGGCTTTGGATACTGGGATGAACTCTTCACAGAGGTGACGAGGCATTGCACGGCGGCATTGTAATGCGCGTGGTTTGTTGTGCGTGAATGTGTGCGTGTGTGTACGTTGTGAGCGGATGCGTGTGTGTGTGTGTGTGGATGCGTGTGTGTGTGTGTGTGTCTGTGTGTGTGTGTCTGTGTTGTGAGTGGATGTGTGTGTGCTGTGATCCCGTTATCGTCCCCATCATACCCATGCATGGCTTGATGCACTGACAACATTGTCTCCACCCTGCAGGTGCTGACGTCTGGCGTGCGTGATACGCTGAGCGACTTCCCGGACGTTCGCATAACAATCATCTCTCTTGCTTCTGATGGCACACAGCAGCCATCCTCCCTTGTCCTCACATACCTCGGTGTGTTCACAACACACTGCACAGTTTAGTTTACGCGAAGGCACAGTGCGCTTGAATTGTAATGATGCGATGGCGTTCGCTAAGTACGCTGCGTAGCGTGGGCAACGCATTTACTAAACACACACACACACACACTCAAACACACACACACACGTGCACACACACACGTGCACACACACACACACACACACACACACACACGTGTGCGCATGTGTACAGTGGATGTGCAACGGCGCTCGTCGTTCACTGTTGATGGTGAGGCCGTGGCCGACACCAAGGCGAAATACCAGGTACAGGCTGCAGACATGAAGTGACACGCGTGTCATGCGTAGATGCGTGCACTGTGCATGTCACCCAACATGTATTCACTGGCTCCTTCTTCACAAGTTTTACACGCCCATCTACCCTTTGCTAATATTCCCCTCCACATCACCACCATCATCATCACCACCATCATCATCATCATCATCATCATCATCATCATCATCATCATCATCATCATCATCATCATCATCATCATCATCATCACTCACCATCATT
>NW_004754897.1:62174-64585 GCF_000188695.1 Salpingoeca rosetta | reverse complement strand
TCATCATCATCATCATCATCATCATCATCATCATCATCATCATCATCATCATCATCATCATCATCATCATCATCACCATCATTGCGACCATCATCATCATCATCATCATCATCGTCATCATCATCATCATCATCATCATCATCATCATCAACATCATCATCATCCCCACTACCACCTTATCCTCTTCGCACCTACACACTCGCGCCCACGCAACACCTTCGCAGACGCGCGCACTGCGCGCTGTGCTGAGCAATACGGCTGCTCTTACAGCCAACCTTCAGCGCAGTAGCATCGTACACGACGCCGTGTTTGCTCGCAACGTGACGGTGTCTGGTGTTGCTGCAGCGAGCAGTACGCTTGGTTCCGTGGGCATGATCACAGACGAGTCTTCATCCAGTGACAACACGGTACCCCTTGTCGCTCTCGGTGTGGTGCTCGCTGCAGCCATCATCGTCATCATCGCCACAATCCTCTACATTCGCAGAAAGCAAGGTGTGCGCGGGCATGATATGTGTGTGTGTGTGTGTGTGTGTGATTGACCAGAAGTGCGTGAAAAGTGCGACTTCTCACACACACACAATGTACACACACACTGGCTCACTCACACACACACACATACATACACTGACTCACTCACTCACACACACACACACACACACACACACACACACACACACACACACACACACACACACACACACACACACACACACAGGCTCTGCGGACATGTCTCTTGGCAGTCTTGAGCAGCACACGATGGTTGCGCTGTCGCATCAACCACGCAACACGAGTCTGCTCATGGACCAGCGCGGACAGGCGTGCCAGGCGATGGAGATGGAGGGGGCACGGGGTCGCCGTGTCACGTTCCTCGGGCCCTCTGTTGACGATTACAGCGTGGAGGATTACACCAGCACCGATTTCGCCACCGCTGGCACCGCCAACTACACACACAAAGACGGGCCCTCCACAGCCATGTGAAGAGGAAGATGTCATGTCAACGGCATGGCATGAGCGTGTCGGTGTGCTTTCTTGTGCTCGGCGTGTGTGTGTGTGTGTGCGTGTGTGTGTGTGTGTGTGTGTGTGCTGCTTTCCTGCGTACGTATGTGCACGCTTGTGCGTTGTGTGAGCGTTCGTGCACGTGCTTGTTCTTTTGTTGTGTGCTGCCTTGATTGTGCCTGTGTCTGCACGTGTGGATGTACAAACGCATGTGTGTTGCGTTGGGATTGTCGTGTTGTCACACATGTTGCTCGTTGGTGCTGTTGTTTATTGTGAATCAGAGAGAGGGAGGAGGGGAGGGGGATGGTGCCATTGAAGGGGAGAGGAAGAGAGGCATATGAGGCCCAGTGGCGGTGATGCTACAGCAATTAAACATCAACCAAAGCAGCCGGAGCAAAGCCCCCATGTTGTCTGTCCTCGTCACAGACTGCACAGCTAAGATGCGGTCACCACGACAGCCACCCTCGCAAACAGATGCGTGCACACACAAGAGGCGGGTACCACGCGCGAAACCCAGGGGTGGTGCTGACGACCACAACGACAACAACAGATACAAGGTAAGAAGAAGGTACGAACGATGGAAGCGATACAAAACACACATACGTTTACACACATCCACAGTCATGTACACACACACGCATGCACACACGTACACACGAAGCAACGCGCGCAACAGCGAGGGGCACGGTGCGATGTCATGTGCGAATCTTGGATTGCGGCTGAGACGCGTCATTGCGACTTCGCGAACGCTGTTGTTGTTGCTGTTGCTGTTGCTGTTGTTGTGATTGCGGCTGCGCTGGCGTTGGGGGCACGGATCGTTCCAAATGCTCGTACTCAAAGCGGAAACTCGACAGCTCCTTCTGCTCACGCAATCAGTGTTGTGGTGATGATGGTGGTGATGATGGTGGTGATGGCAGGGAGGTGAGGAAACTTGAATGTGCATGTGTTTGTTTGTGTTGTGGCGAGGGCAACAACAAACAAAGGGCCAGAGCGTGTACGAGCGTGAGAGTATGGCGAGGTGGAAAGACAAACGGCTTATACGGAATCACGGCGCGTATGCGTACCTCAACCCAGTGTGCAAAGTCAAAGTATCTGTAGTTTCCAATCTCAAACGCTTCCGATTGTTCCTGGGAAAGGCAAGCAGAGCGAGAGGAGAGGGGGCAAAGGATGAGGTGAAACTGGTGAGTGGACTGAAGGAGGAAACTGGACGGAGGAAAAGAGTGACAAACAGCAGCGACAACGCAATGTATAAACACACACACACACAAAAAACACACACACACACACAAACAACAACAACAACAACAACACACACACACACACACACACACACACACACACACACACACACACATAGCACAGCACACCCGCGACACGAGTTGGCGCACCACCGGGCTTTGATTTTCTTGAGGGAA
>NW_004754897.1:60349-61172 GCF_000188695.1 Salpingoeca rosetta | reverse complement strand
TCTGGATGGTCGTGTTCGTGGGAGATGCGCGTATATGCGTGTATGGGTGTGTGTGTGTGTTTGCGTGTGTTTGCGTGTGTGTTTTGCGTGAGAGAGGGAAAGAAAGGGGCCGCGGTGGTGAAGGGCTATCATCAGCACAGCACGTGAACAGCTGAGCGCCAGCACAGCAGCGCATACAACAGCACATACACCACGTGCAAAACGCAATGCAACGCAAACGCACGGGTCTGTGGTAGAAGATGAAGAAGAGCGTTGTGTCCAGCAGCTTTGAGTAGATCTCCGTTCTGTTGAGAACCCAAAAGAGAACACAACACAAGTGTCAGTTGGTGATGCAACAATGCAACGTCAATTTGCTTCATCGTGTGTGTGTGTGTGTGTGTATGTTGTGTGTGTGTGTGTGCTTGTGTGTGTGTGTGTGCTTGTGTGTGTGTGTGTGTGCTTGTGTGTGTGTGTGTGTGTATGTAGACGCGACACGCATCGCAAACACTCTGCATACACTCTTCTTCTAACAATGCAACCGTCCCCCCCCCTCCTTCATCAACCACGCGTGTTCGCTGCCTGCGACTCACGTTTCAAAGAGGTTGAGCGGGAGCGTCGGGTAATGGATGGGCCCTTGCCGCGGCATCTCCGGTCGATACGACCCGCCCGTAATCGTCAGGAAGTCCTCAACGTCCCGCAGTTGCCTGATGAGGAACGAACACACACACACACACACACACACACACACACACACACACACCCCCACCCTATCGGGAGGAAAATGTAACGTGAGAAAAAGTGATTTACGATAACGAGGGTATTAACACCAGTGCCGGCACCATCT
>NW_004754897.1:20574-60115 GCF_000188695.1 Salpingoeca rosetta | reverse complement strand
GTCGTCGTCGTCGTGTGTGTGTGTGTGTGTGTGTGTGTGTGTGTGTGTGTGTGTGTGTGTGTGTGTGTGTGTGTGTGTGTATGTGTATGTGTGTGCGTGTGAGTGAGTGTGTGTATGTGGATGTGTGTGTTTTATGTTTGTGTGGGTGAATGTGCGCAGGCGCATGTATATGTGTGTGCATAAACATGTGCATGTTTGTAAGTGCGCGTGCATGTCTGCTGACCGGTGGGCGGGGTGCTGCTGCCTGGCGAGGTGATTGGGGCGCAGCCGGCCCAACATCAGGCGACGCTGATAAGGGTGGTTGGTTGTGATGGTGGTGGTGGTGGTGAGTAATGAGTCATGGAGCAAGGGCACGGAATGCAAGGCGTCAGTGGAGGCAGCACAGACACTGTGTTTCCTCACCTTTTGAGCCAGACTTGGTCCGTTGCTGTATTGAGGTGGTGTCAACACGGCATCCAGTGATGAAAGGGAGGGGGGACAAGGAGCAAACGAAAACGTGTAAGACGGTCTCGTGAATGCAACAGAAACAGACGAGACACGCAGGCAATGCCCGCACGAACAAACACTCACACACGCGCGCGCGCATCCACATCAGAAGCAGCGAAACAAACCCTTGCGGCTGCAGCAAAGTTGATGGCGGGTGCAGCCTGCGCACAAGAAACGCCATGGAGTGACAAGGGGTGATGAGCAGGAACGTGACAATAAAGTGCCGTTGTATGTTCACATGCAAAGCAGCAGCAGGAACAACAACAAGAACAACAACAAGAACAACAACAACAACAACAACAACAACAACAACAACATTAACAGCAACAACCGCCACCACCACCACCACCATCACTGTGCACCTTTGCTGGGGATGCGGCCGGAGCTGACGACTGGCGCGGGAGGGCCGGCCCTTTGCTCGGTGACGGCGGCAGTACAACACCACCGCGCGCTCCAGGTGCCGCCGACGACGACGACGATGATGATGACTTTGTGGTCGCTGCTGTTGTTGCCGTCTTGCCGCCCGCTGCTGCTGCTGCTGCTGCTGCTGTTGTGGTGGATGAGGAGGTTGATGCTGGCGCGGGCTTGGTTGGGGTGCTCGCTGCTGCTGTTGGGCCGCCTTTGCTGCCCTTGGCTGGCGTCCCCGGCACAGCCTTGCCCTTCCCTCCTGCTGCGGCTGTTGCTGTTGCTGTTGCTGTTGCTGGCTTTGCCTTTGTTGGCGTGGCTGCAACCTTATTGCTGCCGTTGCCGTTGCTAGTTGTCACTGCTCCTGCGGGCGCAGATGGCGCCGTCTTGGGCGTCGACTGGTGCACACAACAGAAGAGGTGGAGGTGGGGGTGGATGAGGGAAGGGGTGTTGAGGGGGAATGAGGTAAAGGGAATGATGACGATGTGGTAGTTGTGGTGGTTGGTGTGTGTGTGTGTGTGTTGTATGTGTGTGTGTGTGCGTGTGTGGTGGCGAGGGACAAACCTTTTCCGATGCTGCGGTGCTGGTGGACTTCTTCTCCTTCTTCTTCTCTGTAAATTGGCACGCGCGCAAGCACACAGGCAAAACATGTGGCGCGGGAGGTGAGGGTGCGGCGGTGCAGGTGTTGAGTTGTGTTGAGATGTGTTGAATTGTGTTGAATTGTGTTGAGATGTGACGTGGGTGAAATGGTGTTTCGGAGTCAATGCACAAGACAAAGGCTCGATAGGATCGGGTGCTTACTCTTCTTCTTGTCCTTCTTCTTGTCCTCTTCCTTTGGTGGCTCAGGCTGCAAAGGACCACATGAATGAATGATTGAGTGGATGGATGGATGGATGGCGAAGGAAGTTGCAAATATTGTGAGTGAGTTGTGGGCGAGGTCAGCGAGTTGGAGAGAGGCAGCAGCCAGCAACAACACATGCAGCAACAGCAGCACCATGTGCAGCAACAGCAGCAGCATGTGCAACGCCAGAATCAACACATGTCACGTGTGTGTTGTGGTCGCACCTCGAGTGGAATTTCTGGCGGTTCCAACGCTCCAGGCATCTAAGATGGAGATACGAACGTGGTGAGCAGGCAGGAGCGGAGGAAGGGGTGGGGGGGGTTATGAGCAGGCAGCGTGCAGTTTGTGCAATACCACCACCACATGCACCACCATCACCACAAAGCGATATGAGCATGCTGACGCAAGGGCGGCAGCGCACCCCGTTGTCTCTGAGGAATTCCTCGAGGTCCTCGTAGAACCAGTCCGTCTCGTAAAAGTCGCTGTTCTCGTTCTCGTCAAAGTACGTCTCAAACTCGTCCTGCAGCGGCTCAATCTGCGCCGCCGGCACAGAGTCGTTGTCGAGCAGCTTCAGCAGCAGCTGCCGCACGCACGCACATCGTAACATATCGCAGCACAAACGGCGACACACACACACACACGGTGGCACAAAACAAACACACACACACATGATGACAAAACGAACATCATCCAGGTGTGAGTGACTGCCCGCGTAATGTGTGACTGGTGGAAACAAAACGACACAAGCTACAATGAAAAGCGACGTACACATACACAAACACAGTATTACACACGGTGGCACACATACACACACATACACACACACACACACACACATCCTCCACTCCGGTACGCCCCTCTTCGAATCATGCAGCAGAGCCATGACATGTGCATGTGTGCATGTGTGCATGTGTGCATGTGTGCTTGTGCAGGGAAAGGCACCTCGAGACGGCTGATGTGGATTTTGTGGCTCTGGATCCAGAACTTGCGGTTCTCAACCTCATCATCCTGTCGCAACGGGGCAACACGGGCGAGCGCACGCAGGGCAGGCGGCAGTCAAAGCAGGAGGAGGAAGAGGAGGAGGAGGAGGAGGAGGAGGGGGTTGGTGCAGTAGCGTGAGTCACTGGAGTTTGTTGCATCGATGACAGAAAGCGATAACTCAAGGACCACCACCACCACGGCGACCAACAGCACCCGCCACCCACCGCCTCGCCAACCACCAGCAGCAGCAGCGTGATGGCAGGTGGTGCATGTGTGTGTGTGTGTGTGTGTGAGAGAGAGAGAGAGAGAGAGAGAGAGTGTGTGTGTGTGTGTGTGTGTGTGTACGTACGGAGAGGGAGGCCTTCTTGCGCTTTCCCTTTGCGACGAGCGAGGCCTCGAGGAGGTCGATGCGCACCCGCAGCTCGTCCATCGTCTTGTTGATCCAGTCCTGCATGTCCTTCTTCTCCTGCTCCTCGGGGTCAAGCCGCGCCTGCCGGTCAAGCCCTGGGCACAACGCAGCAGATGCAGGGGGGGGGGGGAGGGGAGGTTGTGGTGGTGGTGGTGGTGAGTTGGTGAGATGGATGATTCGAGCGGTGGTAGGCTGTCTCCGTCGCGATATGGTCGTCAGGGAGCACACGCTTTTCAAAGCGCTCACACACACACACACACACACACACACACACACACATGCGTGATCTGGTGTGCAGGCGGACCTTCTTTAGAGTAGGCCTTTGTTTTTGCATCGCGTTCCAAGTCCCGATACCGCTCCATTCGCTGTTCACACAAACACACACGCGCGCGCGCGCGCGTGTGACCGCGTGAGCTCGTGGCGTTTGGTGTGCATCTCCTCCAAACACACATACACGCACACACACACACACATACAAACACAAACACGTACACACACATACAAACAAACAGCCACACGCACGCACGCACACATACACATACACATACAAACAAACAAACAAACACACGCACGCACGCACGCACGCACGCACGCACGCAAACACAAACACATATACACACGCTCACCACTTCGATTTTTCGCCTGTACTCCTTGAGCATCTTCTCCTGCGTCTTTGCGTCGGAGCTCGTCAGCCATGTCTTGATCTGGTCCCGGAATTTCTGCAAGAGCAAAGGCAGCGAGCACGGTGTGGCGTGTGAGCAAGGCGAGGTGATGCCGTCTGAAGTCAAGACGGACAGACAGTCGAAACAGACAGGCAGAAGGTAGGCAAAAGGCAGACACATGCACGCATAGATACGCACACACACGCAGATACGCACGCACGCATAGATACGCACGCACGCACAGATACACACGCACACACGCACACATATACACAGACACACACGAGTCGACACTGCCCCCCCCCCAAAACAAAAGGCCTGACCTGAAGCTTCTTGATGAGCTTCTTCAGCTCAGCCTCAAACTTGTCCTTCTGGTTCGAGTTGGTCGCATTTTCGGCCTGACAGCAAGGGAGGAGGGAAGTCAATAACCACGAACATCACTGCACACGCCACGGGCCCGCACACACACACACACACACATGCACACACGCGCACAGGTACAGAGCACTTCCACAACAGCCTGCTCAGCGGTCACCACAGACAGACAGACACACATAGACACACAGACACACATAGACACACAGACACACACACACACACGCACACGCATTGAGACACACACACACACACAGACACGTACCTTCTCCCATGTAAAGTCAAACTGATCACTAAGCTCGTTCACAGCTTTTACGCATTTGTCGATTTCTCCTGTTGCCGCCAAACAAAAGACATAGCAGAGCGCAAGCAATACGTGGGTATGAGTGCGAGTCGCACACGGGTCAAGGTGATGACGTGTGGGTGGCTGGCAGAAGGGCCCTCAACAGGAACCAAGACACCGCAACCGCGAAACACAACGGACACCACCGTGCCGCCACACTCGACGACAGACACATGCGCGCGCACCTTGAAGTTTTCTCGCTCCAGCCATGGTTCATGCCCTGTGCTGGGTATGGAAACAAACAAAACACAGTGTGCTTGCTCGGGGACCAAGTGCTCGCACTGGAACTGGTGTGCTCAGGTCTCGTTTGTCCCTACGTTGATGGTCCCGTGCGGCGGCGGCAGCGACAGCGTGATAACGCCAAAGAAAGTGACAGTGTGGGCACGAAGGAAAAGGTGAGCACAGAATGTGAAGACAGCAGATCCAAAACTCACCATATGACACACACGCACACACACGCATGTACACACACGCACACAACATAGCGTTGCTTCCGTACCCGCCCTTTGCCCCCTGTCGCCAACCACGCACTCCGCGCTCACCTTTTGCCCGCAGTCGTTCTTGTGTTTGCTTTCCTGGTTTGTTGTCGTCTTGTTCGTCGTCTTTGCTCTTTTGCCGCTGCTGGTTCGGTTGAAGGCGGTGTGTATCTGGCCCTGAAATTAGGGAACAATTCAAGTCAACTGCACTTTATGGTGTTGTGTATTGAGGACGGCCGAAACGTACAGCCCAGTTCCTTCTGTCCTTCCTCCTGTCGCTTTCGCTTCCACGACGTTGGTGATGCAGGGGGCATCAAAGGTGCTGTTGGTCCTTATTGTGGTGGTGGTGGTGTTTCTGGCGACAAGCGCGTGTGCAGACGAGCAGGATGATGGGCCCGCGAGCGCAGAGAGGGAGAAGGCCCAGTTCTTTCAGCACCGCAGCGTTGACAGCGCACAGGACGATCGTCAAAGCGAACAAGGCTTTCGCAATCGGCGTATCGAGGCTCTGCGACACGTCATCGAACAACGACGCAGCCAACTGCAAGACAGAAAACGTGGGGAGGGTAGCGTCTCCGGTGTCAGGGCAACGTCCTCTTCCTCCTCAACACAAAGGACGACGACGGCAATGGCAAGTACGACGGCCAGCACAACGACAACGAGCGAAGCAGCAATGAAGACAATGGCACCGTTCCAGACGCCGCTGCCTCTGGACCTCAAAGCACTCGCCATGTCAACGTGTGTGTGTGTGTGTATGCGAATGAGTGGATGTGTGTGTATGCGAATGAGTGGATGTGTGGATGTGAATGAGTGGATGTGTGTGGATGTGAATGAGTGAGTGGATGTGTGTGGATGTGAATGAGTGAGTGGATGTGAATCTGTGCGTAAATGAGTGAGAGTGTGTGTGCGAATGAGAGAGAGTGTGTGTGCGTGTGGATGTGTGAATGAGTGAGCGTGTGGATGAGCATTCCAGGGGCGGCCTGTCGTGCGCAAGCGATTGGAATGCCTCGCCCATGGATAGTTAACCGAATCTTGCTTGTTGGTTTGACGCGATGTAGGTGTGGGCCACCACAAGGATTCGATTTGGTGTCTGCTTCGTGCTTCATTCACCCACCAGCAGACAGCTCCTTCTTCACGTTGGGCGGGTGAGTGAGTGTGGCTGAATGCTTTTGAATGTGATTTTTAGCTGCTGTTATTGTCTTCTCCACACACACACACACACACCCACACACACACACACACACAAACATACACACACACATACACATACACACGCATACACACACACACATGCACATGCACAGGCTGACCATTTACTGCTCCGATCCCAACAGTCTTGACGCGCGTGCATGGTGTGTTGAAGACATCAACATGTGCATAGATGTCTGCAAGAGTGTGAGGGTGTATTGCGGACTGCTTGTTGTGTTCAGACACGCGTTTCCAAAGTTGCATTGCATGTGTCCTCACGATGACGTGTGTTGATGGTTGTGTGACAGCTACAATTCACGGTGGACAGCTGTGCCACACCGCGATCACTTTGAGACAGGTGTTGGTTCTGTGGGATGACGCTGTTTCATGCTCGTTGCTGGTGCTGCTTGCTGAACTAAGAGAGCGGGTCGGAACATGTGAACTGGGATGTGGCGTGTTTACCGCCTTGCTTATATGTGTGTGTGTGTGTGTGTGTGTGTGTGTGTGTGTGTGTGTGTGTGTGTGTGTGTGTGTGTGTCGTCGTCGTTCGGAAGCCGGGCGGCAGTACACAGCGAGCTAAGTGGAGTAATACTCTATTACTCCGCACACACTTTGTGTTGTGGGCTTCTTTATAAATATCCCATCTTTTATAAGGTTAGTTGTTCTACTCACTCTCTGTGTCCAGGCAATTTATGTAGCCCGGGCACCGGAGGTTCCCAAGACCGTCGAGGTCCATCGATTATACCCAGTTCCCTTGTTCAAGCACGTGTGTGTGTGTGTGTGTGTGTGTGTGTGTGTGTGTGTGTGTGTGTGTGTGTGTGTGTGTGTGTGTGTGCTTGGTTATGTCACTCGCCATTGTCTTCGTCTTGTCCCTTTGCTGCATCAGATGAGGTGTTTTATACGGGCTGTTGACTCATTCGAGGGGAGGGAGGGAGTTTAAGCGGATCAATAAAGGAAACAAGGTGCCAGGCACATGTGTTGTTGTTGTTGTTGTTGTTGTTGTTGTTGTTGTTGTTGTTGTTGTTGTTGTTGTTGTTGTTGTTGTTGGTCACGATGTCGGCAGGTTCTGGATGTCAAAGAGCATGACTTTGTTGTCGTCGCCGCCAGTCAGCACCTTGCGGCCCTCACTGATTGCGGCCGTAGTGATTGGTTTGGGGGGAGAGGAGAGAAGGAGACGTGTGTGTGTGTGTGTGTGTGTGTGTGTGTGTGTGTGTGTGTGTGTGTGTGTGTGTGTGTGTGTGTGTGTGTGTGTGTGTGTGTGTGTGAAAGGCAGAGGGGGATGTGTGAGTAAGATGCGGAGGAGCAAGTCGCGCACAACGGCAGCACACATCGGCCGTTCACAACAACAACAGCAGCAGCAACCACGAAACAACAGCAGCAGCAACCACGAAACAACAACAACAACAACAACAAAGGCGAGATGACTGCAGCAGCAGCAGCAGCAACCACGAAACAACCACCACGAAACAACAACAACTTAAACAACAACAACTGGTACTCACTCGAAGATGGCAAAGCCGAGAACAGCGTCCGTGTGGCCATAGCAGGTGTGGATGCTTGCTCCGTTGCGCGCATCCCACACGCGCACCGTGCCATCTGCACTGCACGAGTACAGCAGCGGCAGCGTTGGGTGGAATGTCAACTGCACAATTGCCGCCTGAGGAGTAAGATTGGGGGGGGGGGGAGTTAAAAGGTTGAGAGGAGACGATGAGCGATGTTAGTGGGTGAAGTGAAGAGAGAAGGCTTCGCAAGGAGGGGGGGGGGGTTAACAAACCCAGGCAGACGCACACACATCAAAACAGACACAGACACATTCACACACACATTCACACACATTCACAAACACACACACGCACAAACACATACAAAAACAGACACAGACACAGACACACACACACACACACACACACACAAACATACAAAACCTTTCTCACTCTCTCACACACACATACACAGAGACAGCACCACACCTCATGCTTGAGTGTGGCGAGCTTGAACTTGGTGGCTGGGTTGCGCACGACGATGGTGCCGTCGAGTGATCCGCTGGCAAGCAGCGTCGGCGACGACGAGGAGAAGGCAACAGCCTCAATCGCGTCCCCGTGGTCCTCAAACACGGACACGACCTTGCCCGTCTTGGTGCTGGTGAGGCAGACCTTGGCATCGGGCCCACCGGTGGCAACGAGGATGTTGTCTGGATGGCACGCGGCCGCGGTGACGGGGGTTTGGTGAAACTGATGCGTCTTGGCTGTGCAGGCGGCGGGGTTGGACATGGAGATGGACATGGGGATGTGGGTTGAGGTGGGAGGAGGAAGGGCGGTGGCGGTGGTGTTGTGGTGTGGGATGGGGTGTGAGTAGAGGGTAGCGGTGTGGGCTGAGGCGTAGGTCGTGATGTCAAGGGCACGTGGCGCAACGGCCAATCACAATGGATTGCATCGATACACAAAACAGCACGACACAAGACAAGACAACACGACACAAGGCAAGACAAGACAACACGACACAAGGCAAGACAAGACAGCACGACACAAGACAAGACAAGACAAGACAAGACAAGACAAGACAACATGACACAAGACAAGACAAGACAAGACAAGACAACACAAGACAAGACAAGAGAGGGCGAACGGACCGTCGATTCTGCACGTGACCTCGCGTGTCTTCGGGCTCCATGCGAGCAGTTGGCCGTCGTCACCGGCGGACACAAACGCGCGGCCGTTCGGGAACCACGCGCCGCACGACACAACATCCTGACAGACGGCGGTGATGGAGGCGGTGATGGAGGCGGTGATGGAGTGTAGAGATGAGAACATACACAAAGAGGCGGACAGGAATGAAGGGAGTGAAGTTGATGACAGAAACGAGCACGCGTGCGCAAGCAACCATTCATGCAAGCAAGCGCATGCACGTGCACACACACACACACATGCACACGCACACAGACACAGACACAGACACAGACACACACACAGACACAGACACAGACACACACACATGCTGCCACTCACGCCGTGGCCAAAGAAGTTGAACATGGTGCCGCTGGGCACCGCCCACATGACCACGCCCCCGGAGGCGGAGCCTGCAAGCAAAAATGACGCAACCGGGTGGAAGCGCATCCACTGCAGAGAAAGAAGAAGCAAGGACGCGAACAAGAGAAAGAGAGAGTGTGTGTGTATGTGAGAGGGTGTGTGAGGGGAGCGAGGGAGAGGGAGAGGGGGACGAGCAGTGCGAACAAGGCGCTATTGGTGAGCAAGCAGCAACACGAATTGGACAGGAACACAAGACATGCGAGACACCATAGCATGCACACACACACACAACCAATCAAACAGAAAGTACAGCATAGCGGGCGCATGCATAGACGCATTCTCGCTTTACCGTGAGATCATCGCCGAGATCAAGATCCAGCAGCTTCTCGCACTTGTTGGACCACACGCTGACGGCGGTGATATGTGGTGATGGGGATCATGGTGTAGAGTGGTGGAGGAACGGGGAATAACGGACGTGAGAGGACTGTACCAGGCACTGTTGATGACTGACACGCATACATGCACGCATGCACGCACGCGAGCTGGAGACGGGTCATCAACGTGGCGTTGCCACAGCGCAGGCAATGCAATTCTGTGCTCGTGGTGGTGGTAGTTGGTGGTTGGAGTGCCATGGGCTCACCTGACACTGCCGTCCATGCATCCGAGGGCGAAGAAGGCGCCGTCGCGTGAAAATGCCGTGGCAATGATGCTGTCGTGATGGTCTGCAGAATACACACGCACACACACAAAAAAAAAATACACGTGCACATGCACACACGCACGCACACATGCACATACACGCGGCAAGAAGAGGCAGCAGACAGAAGGGGAGGAGGAGGAGGAGGAGGATGAGTGATGGTGGCTCTTGTTCTTGGCGCGGTGGCAATCTGCAGGTGGGTTGCAGTGGGCTGTTTCATGCTGCTGAAGGCTGTCGCAGGTTGTCGCAAGCTGTAGCTGTTGTTGCAGGCTGTGACGCCTTTACAGACAGTCAATTCATCATGAACGCAAGGGGGACGCCGTGCAGCTCATGCGTGACATAGGTGGCAAAAACGCACTGTCGAATGTGTGGATGATGTTTCCGTCCTTGAGGTTGAAGAGTACCGCTGTGTCATCCTGCGACCCAGAGAGCGCAATTGTGTTATCGGGGGAAACGGCCACGTCAAAGACCGCGCCTGCGCGAGACAAGGAAATCAAGTTGGATGGGGCAGGCGGTAATGGCACGGTGAGTGGTGAGCTGAATTGTGAGCTGATGCAAGCTGGTTGGAGTAACTCGGCACGCGCACACGTGTGAAGAGACATGTATTAAGGAGCACAGAGAAAACAAAGTGCATATGCCCCCTCCCCAAAGACACACTCATGCGCAAGTGCACACACTTACACACATACACACTAATGTACAAATACGCACACACACACACACACACACACACACACACATATCCACGCACATATCCACACACACACACGCACTTACACACACACTCTCTCATGCACACACAACACACGCATCTCCCAAAGCTCACTTGTGTGGTTCTCAAAGATGGCAGATGGGTTGGCGTGCCTCTCCTCGCCCTTGTCTCCTTCTGCTTGCTGCTGCTGCTGCTGTGCTTGTTCACTCGCATCACCATCATCGTCGCCGTCCATCATGTCAGCACCATCATCACCATCGTCATCATCATCGTCATCCTCCATGTCCATGCCAGTGTTATCCACCTCAATCACTTCGAGCGCGTCATCAGCGCCGACTTCTGCCAATTCATCGTCCCGCTGATTCTGCTGCTGCTGCTGCTGCTGCTGCTGCTGCTGCTGCTGCTGCTGCTGCTGCTGCTGCTTGTCATCCATGGTGGTTGTGTGTGTTCGTGGTTGATGCACGTGTGTGTGTGTGTGTGTGTGTGTGTGTGTGTGTGTGTGTGGTGTCGGTGCGTGGGCTCGTGTTCACTACACTTTATGGTGTTTGAATTGCAAGCGTTGTTGCTGAGTCAGCACAAATCCAGCTGGAGCGGAGACGACGGCAACGAAAGACAAACAACACAAGCAGCATCTCAACCAGCAGCCACCACCCACTGTCTCAGTGTCCTGGGACTGGTTCCTCATCTCAAGTGAGACTGAGTTGAAGCGAACGCTTACTGTGTAGAGTGCGTGGCGTTCCTTCTCCCTCTCTTTCAGGCCACCACAGTACAGAGCACACAACACGCAGTACGCGCAACACACACACAAGTGCACGAAGTATCATCATGTCACGGTTCAAGTCGCCTCGCAAGTCGTCGTCCTCCACCGCTGCGCCTCTGTCAGCCACAAGCAATGGCGCCGGCTCAAGCGCTGCGCCCGTGAGCGCATACATGTGGAAGCAAGGCGGCATGCTCAAGCTCTGGAAGCGGCGCTGGCTCGTTGTTAACCGCGACATCATCGCCTATCATGAGGACGAGGACTCGTATCCGCCCAAGGGCGTCATCCAACTCAGCTCCCTCCGTGAGTGTGTGATGCTGTGTGTGTATGAAATGATGTTGTGTGTGTGATATGATGTGATGTGTGTGTGTGTGTGTGTGTGTGTGTGTGTGTGTGTGTGTGTGTGTGTGTGTGTGTGTGTGATATGATGTGCTGTGTGTGTGTGTGTGTGCGTTTCACGCTGCGTGCATGTGTTCAACACCCCCCCCCCCATAAGCTGCACGTGCATATGCATCCAAACCACTGGGTGCTCGTGCATTCCCAAACCCACGCCTTATCACCTCCCCCCTCCCAATCCACAGTGCAAGTTGTTGCCGGCAGAAGAAAGTGCCTGAACAAGAGCCGCAAGTGGCCCAACACGGCGCCCAACTGGCCCCAACTCAGCAAGAGCAACTACCCCATGGCCATCGTGAGTCCAACACACACGCACGATGACGAAACAGCTCACAACAGCTCACACTTCAACATGCATGACCACATGACTCCCACAGCTCACATCTCACCACTCAACGTGTATCACTATCACAACAACCTCGCAACTCTGTTCCAAACACGTGCCCACCGCCCGCAGGTTGTGCCGCACCGCACGTTCTTCATGTTCTTCTCGACGGCGCAGGACGGGCAGCGCGTGCTCGGTGCCATCAGGGAGCAGTGGACTGCACTCGCACAGCAGACTGGCGGTGTCAACCCAGTCACCATCGACGCAGACAAGCCAGGTGCATTGTTGTTGCTGGAGGCAAAGGGATGGAAAGCATGGGGTGCTGCATATGTGTGTGTGTGGGGGGGTGGTAAACGACGCCACAGGCGAGGGGATCTCGAAGCCTCTTCTCGTCTCGACTTCTTCACGGCAGTCACACACACACACACACACACACACACACACACACACACACACACACACACACACACACACACACACACACACACACACACACACATGCAAACACACACACACACACACATGCAAACACACACACACACACACACTTTCTCACCATGACACGACCGTACCACGTTGCAGAGGAGCGGAGTTCGCGTCGCAACACGACGACGGCTGAGGCCGAGAGCGTTTCCCAGCTGCTGGATCTCTGTTCCGGCGGCGAAATCGATGCTGTGGAGATGGTGGAGGATGCTGTGGCCGCAAGCTTTGCTGCCTGCTTCCGCTCTGATCTCCTCCTCAACCTCACGGCTACCCTGTGCATGCGTGAGGCTGCCGTTAGGGATTTCGTGGCCAAGGTATGATTGACTGATGTGCGTGCGCCTACTGTGTGTGTGTTTGTGTGTGTGTGTGCGTGTGTATGTGTGTGAGTGTGTGTGAGAGAGAGAGTGTGTGTGTGTGTGCGTGTGTGTACGCGTACGTTTTGCGCGCGTGTGTGACACTGGTGGCTGGCGGTGTCACATTACTTCTTATTACTGTGTCCTTATCATTCTGTCACCCCTCTCACACGTTGCCACCACGCACCACCACACATCACCACCAAACCACCATGATCATCATTACCAAACAAACAGTACCAGAAGTGGGAGCGGACACACGGCTATCCGCCAACGTGTCGTGTTCTGTTCCACCCCTGCCACGACCTCGACCACTTGCTTGAGGCGGGACCCCAGACGAGCGCGTTCAGTGGCCTGCCCTCCCCACTTGGCGATGCGTACTACTGCTTCCCTGATGGAAAGATTGTGTCGCACTACACACCGCCCGACGCCAGCGGCACGCGCCGCGTCGTTGCTGTCCTCGTCATGCTTGGCCAGGTGTGTGTGTGCATGTGTGTGTGTGTGTGAACATCACAAACCACCGCTGTGCGATTGCACGAGCAGCAGCAGCAGCAGCATCATTCCCACCATCACTCACCATCCCACCACCACCACCACCACCTAACCGTCCGTCACCGCCATCACTATGAACCAGACTGGGGTGCGTGAGTCGCTGTATCTGGACGATCAAGTGACGCGTCAGGACCCCATCATGATGCCAAACATCGACCTCGCACATCCACAGAACACCTCCCCACCCGTCGGCTGCCACAGCGCAGCAGGGCCAAAGCTAAAGCAGGTACACACCCGCGATAAGCGGAGTGGGGGGGGGGCAAGCAGGGGGGTGGTGCTTTGGGGGTGGATGGGGGTTACGGGTTGCTTTCGAGTGTGTTTGTGGTTGTGGTTGTGTGTTGTGCTGAGTCACCTGCATGTTCAAACTTGAGCCATGGCACGACTTCTCACACCCAAATACACACACACACACACACGCACACACACACACACACACACACACACACACACACACATACGAACATCAACCACGAACAAACATGATCACGTGCGAACATCACCCGCCCACGAACACCCACGAACAAACACAATCACAATCATAATCACGCACCTCAGGTTGCTGTGTACGAATCGCAGCAGATTCTCCCCGTCTGCTCCATCTCGTACCGCCTCCGCCTCCCGCTCCCAAACGTGCGCTGTGCCGTGTTGTCTTGTGTTGTGCATGTGTGTGTGTGTGTGTGTGCTGTGTTGTGTGTGTGTGTGCGTGCGTGTGTGTGTGTGTGTGTGTGTGGTGGGGGGGGTGTGTGTACAAGGACGCCGCTACGCATGTCGCCTGTTTTGCTGTCGCTCTGCACGCCAATTCACCTTCCACCACCTTCCACCACCTTCCACCACCTTCCATATGGCCACGATGGACGTGCAGCCGTTTGTGGAGGATGCGAAGGACGGAGAGTACCTGCGGAGTCTGGCGCAGGTGCCGCGCATCTGGCCCGAGATTGAGCAGAGCATTCTCATCGACGACCAGGCCAGGCTCGCACAGGGTACGGTGGTGGTAGGAGGAGGAGGAGGAGGAGGAGGAGGGGCTTGGAATGGTGTTGACCCTGTCAACGCATTTCATGAGACATTCGAGAGAAGAAGAACACGCACACACTCACATGAACACACAAACAAACAAAACTCTCACAAATACATGCACACTCAAATACTCACTCACGCAAATACACGCACGTGCACACACACGCGCCTCTTCCTCCACTTCGATTGTCTTTTGGACAGGATCACTGCCACTGACCAGGAAAGCGTTCCGGATCTACAAAATACAAATGCACAGCATCCAACGCAGGTGTGTTGCTCGTTGATGGTTGTCGTGGTGGGCGAAAGGAGCGGGTTGCTGCAGTGGCTTGACTGCGTGCTCGCTAATTGTTGAATATCCTTGCTCACACACACGCACGCACACACTCATACACACACACACGCACGCACACACACACACACACACACACACACACACACACACACACACACACACACACACACACACACACACACACACACACACACACACGCACGCACTCATACACACACACACACGCACGCACATGCACACTCCTGTAGGGCAACCATGTCAAAGGCAAGCGTGTCGGACATGCACGCGCAGTTCGGCGAGCTGCAGAAGCATCTTGCGTCTTGCGTGGAGAAGCTGATGCAAGACGCCAGTGCATCCGGCAAGGCGAGATCCATCGCGTCAGACAAGCTGGAGACGGTGAACGTTGCGCTTCGTGCGTGCATCGACAGCTTAACGCAACAACACATGAACGGCGGTGACACCGATCCCGGGTTGGAAACAGTGGACGAGGAGTCTGCTGCGTGATGATGATGACGATGATGATGATGATGATGATGATGATGATGATGATGATGATGATGATGATGATGATGATGATGGTGCAGTTTTTGATTGCATTTGTTGATTGGGTGGTGGGCCACTGATGTACCTGCCTTGATTCCCGTTGCTTTTGCTGGGTGACGTGTAACGAACGCTGATGCTGATGCTGCTGTTGCTTCTTTTGCCTTGTTTCGAGCAGCATCTCAAGCAGCTGCCTGTGCTGTTTGACGTGATTAGCCGTGCTTGTTCGTGATTGCTTGAACTGCACATGTGCTTGTGACCGAGAGCAGGTGCTTGCTTGCATGTATGTGCTGATGCCTGCCTTTCTTTGTGACACCAGTACACCGTTTGCATGTGAATGCCACCCACGATCAACTGACGCCAGAAGTCGCCTCTGTGCGGTGTGGAATTGCAGCCGCCGTTGTTGTTGTTGTTTAAGTTGTTGTTGTTGTTGTTGTTGTCGTTGGTGGTGTTGTGGGCTCGGGTCTTCTCGGAGCTTGGGGGGGGGGGAGTGGGATCGTGGTGTTGTGTCGATCGAAAGGCTGCAAAGAAGTGTTCAAGTGCCACCTTTACAAGTGTGCCATGTTTGGATTTGATTGCTTCCAAGGCATTTAGCGACCGGTTCTGCAGAGTTACGCCTTTGACAATATGCACGGGCTGTCGGATGTTGGCTGCGTTGTGCTGCTCAACTGCTACTCCACAACCTACCATCAGCGGTGGCCTGACGTCGATGAGCGTGGGTAGGGGGTCGGTAGATGAAGATTTGTGTGAGGTGGAAGGGTTGTTCATTTGCTTTGTTGACGTGTCATGTCCAATACACATTCACATCAAAGTCAGTTGACGCGTTCATACTTGTGTGTGGTGTGAAATGGATGGTTGACGTGGAACGTGATGACAAGCAGGCTGTGGTGTGGATGGGAACCCATGTGAGGTGGGTGATGCGTATGTGGATTCTGAACTGAAGGAGGATGTATGTGGAACAAAGGTGAAGTAAAAAGTGGGGACATGACACAGGAGGGCAACGAAAGCACGGAAGGTGCAGAGCAACAAGAAGCACGCCTTGGCGCCACGTCGGCAAGGAGTGAGAGGAGGAGAAACAGGGGACAGAAGCGGTGCAAGCGGTGGTCTACGACAGTCGGGCGTATGGAATCGATGAAAGGCATACAAGGTAAAGACGGAAGAGAACAGAAATAACTCAGCGCAGAACAGGAGGTAACAGGGCCGATAACCCGTCACACTACACAGAACTGTCCACGTCGCACTTCTTTGCCTCCCGAATCAGCTTGAAGGCAGCACCCATTGGCACACCAGATGCCTTGAGGATCTGCATGGTCAGCTCCCCCATTTGAACGAGCGCCACCAGCACGTGAAGATCGTCGATAGCGTGCTCAACCAGGGCGGACTCGACGTGCGGCAGCAGCGAGTGGCGATTGAGCCATTCAAGTAACTCGGGATCAAATGGCGAAGATGAGGAGGACGATGAGGAGGCAGGTGGTGGTGTAACAGGAGTGGTAGCGGTGGAGACCGAGGAAGATGACTGCAGGACAGATGGGAAAGAGGGGTTGAGTGAGACATAGCACGCGTGCCAAGTGGAAGAGAGAAGCGCACGCTTGCATATCTGCAGACACACAAAACCATACCTGCGTGGAACGACGTGCAGCTGCTGGCTCCTGAGCTGCTTGCTCCTCGCTCCTGGCAGAGACGACAACCTGGCGCACCTTTTCTGCAATTTCGCGCAGCTGCGACGTGCGGTCCACGCCGGCATCCACCGCAATCACCGCATCAACGTCAAATAGCGACAGCACCACTTCACGCACGCTCTTGTGCTGCTGTGGGGGTGGCAGGCGCAGCACCTGTGAAAAGTACTGGTCCAGCGCTGACGTCGTGTTCTTGCTCACAACATCCGGCAGCTTCGTTGCCAGCCGCTTCAGGCGGTCAAACGAGTCGTACTCGCTCACTTCCGCCGCGCTCATAACATGGTGGTTGCTGTCGTGCCAGCCACTGCCAACGAAGAGCGGGACGATGCGGCGAAGGCGGATCTGGTCCTGGTGCTGGCGAGCAAGCTGCTGCAACTCCAGCATGGCCATCCACTCCAACAGCACGTTATCGCACGTGTCACTGTGGCCGAGCGAGCGCATCTGATGGATGGCACCGACAGAGACGACGGGGCAGGCGACAGCACTGTTGTGCAGGGCTGTCATGCACGCATGCTTGAAGTTGACGCCTGTCTCCAAGTTGTTGGTGTCCACAAAGGTCACCAGTCCGTGCTGTTCCAACCTTGGGTGAAGGGTCATCACCAAACCCCGGTTGCCGCGTTGCCTGTGACGTGGTGGTGAATGCCGGGATGAGAAAGGAAGAGAGAGAGAGAGAGAGGGAAGGAAAGACACCCAGTTCGCAATGTACACACATGCACACACACACATTCACACATTCCCACCTGTAGCTGATGAAGGCATCGTATTTGTCCTGCTGACCCATAACTGGCAAGAGTGGTCCATATTTGGCGACCAGATCTCCTGGTGACAGCAGCTGTGAGCGGCCAACGCGAAGCGCTTTCTTGTTCATGTGGTGGGTGTGCACGTCCTCGAAGAACAGCAGTCTCGTGTCACTGAATGGCAGCAGCAACGTGGCCTTGAGCTCGGGGTAGCGCTGCGTGACAGCTGTTGTGATGGTGTCGTACAGCATGTGCAGCAGCGTGCGAGGACGTGCAGTCATGACCTTGATCTTGATGCCGCCAACAGCCGGCACGAGCTGCATCTCGATCTCAGCAGCATCCATGAAGATCACGGCGTCTGTGCGGCTCAACATGGGCGGTTCCGTTGCACCGTGTTGCATGTGTGCCATCACGCGTGCCAGAACCATCGGGAACAGGCCCTCTGGTAGGAAAGAGGCTTGCTGCGTGTCTGCAATCTTGGCGCTTACACCCCTCTTGAACTCTCTCAGGCTGAAGGCGACGTAGGCTGTCTTCTCTTCATATCCAGCGTATGGATTGAGCTGCTGTGCTGCTGCCGTGCTCCTTAGGCTCTCAAGCCCTTTAGGGTAAGGGGTCATGTGGTGGGTGTGCACGTCCTCGAAGAACAGCAGTCTCGTGTCACTGAATGGCAGCAGCAACGTGGCCTTGAGCTCGGGGTAGCGCTGCGTGACAGCTGTTGTGATGGTGTCGTACAGCATGTGCAGCAGCGTGCGAGGACGTGCAGTCATGACCTTGATCTTGATGCCGCCAACAGCCGGCACGAGCTGCATCTCGATCTCAGCAGCATCCATGAAGATCACGGCGTCTGTGCGGCTCAACATGGGCGGTTCCGTTGCACCGTGTTGCATGTGTGCCATCACGCGTGCCAGAACCATCGGGAACAGGCCCTCTGGCAGGAAAGAGGCTTGCTGCGTGTCTGCAATCTTGGCGCTTACACCCCTCTTGAACTCTCTCAGGCTGAAGGCGACGTAGGCTGTCTTCTCTTCATATCCAGCGTATGGATTGGCCTGCTGTGCTGCTGCCGTGCTCAGCGTGACCGACGAGGACGCCTGTTCATCCTCCAGCGTCATCGGCAGGATGGCTGGGACGAGGTACTGGTGGTGTTGCTGCTGTTGGTGGCTGGACAGCAGCACCATTGGCGCTGTGTACTGGATACACAACCCGTACTCCATCATGAGTTGGAGAAAGGGCTCAACCATGCCACCTTCCAAGTCCCTCCACAGCACATCAAGTAGACGGCGGTGCAGGATGCCGCGGTCAACGAGGTCGTCCCACAGCTGCGCGCCAACGGCCCTCGCCGCACCATCACGCACGTCGTGGTGCAGGTCAAAGTTACGGATGACGCGGGTCATTGTATCCACCGCCCACTGCGGGCTCAGGATCACGAAATCCTCCATGCCTGGCACGTGGTCGTAGTACAGCACCATCGAGTACAGGTGGAGGAATTGGAGGCAGGCCTTCGTCTCCTCACGTGTGCGCAGCCCACACGTGCGCGCAATCTGCACCACCTCATCAAACGTGAGCAGTGGCCGTTGCTCGTCGCGGGCGATGGCGTTGAGCTTGTCGTAGAGGTGGAGGTACGGCACCGCCACCTCCTGGCTCACGTACTCCTGCGCCAGTGCTGTGGAGGAGATGGTCTGGCGCAGGTCCTGGATGATGGGGTCATTGATGGACTTGGTGTTGTCGACAGGCCAGAACCACAGGCCATGCTTGTCGTTGTGGATGACGCCAGGGAAAGCGGGGTTGTGGCGCAGGCGGCTGTAGATGTCGCGTGAGATGTTCTCGTGCTGCTTCCTCTCGTTGATCTTGTCAGCGAAGGTGCCCACGATGAGGACGGGTGCGCCCTTGGCGTGGAGGTGGAGGGAGGAGAGCCAGTGCTCCATAAATTCCCACGCCTCTGCCCGATGGCTCTCGTCTTCGTGCAACAGGTCCTCCATGGAGAACACCAGCAGGTACACCGCGTACCTGGTGTGGGTTGTATGTGTGGTGGGGGGGGGGGTTGGAATATATTGGGGTGAGTGAGTGAGGAGGCCAACACACACACACACACACACACACACACACACACACACACACAGTGGCTCACTTGGTGAGGAAGAAAGGGTGGAAGATGTAGAAGGTGGACTGGCCGCCCAGGTCAAACACCTTGAACGTGACGCGCGCTTTGCCCTCGCCCATGACGGCGTCCACGTTGAACTCTTTGATCGCTTTCTCCATTTCCTCCGCAGACATGCCGGTTGTGGCAGTGGTGCTGTTGTCACGCGCAGCAGCATCACTTTGGCTGGAAGGGTTTAGGGTGGTCTGCTTCTTGGGTGCAGACGCACACATGTGAGGCGTCTTGCTGGGCTTTGGGACAGTCGCTGGCGACGTGCGGGATGATGGCCGTGACCGCGTCTCCATTGACTGCTGTGACTGTCCTTGCTTCAGCTTGGCAGCCGCTGCTTTCGGTGTTTTATCAGATTCCTGCTGCCGCTGTTGCTGATGGTGTTGGGCGATGCGGCTCTCAAAGTTCGCCTTCGCCTTCATCATCGCCTGCTTCATCTGCAAGTCCACGCCAGATTCCTGCGCCAGCGCCGTGCCGCAGAGACTGCGCATCAGCTCCGAGATCTCCGCATCCAGCTCCTGCAGTGTGTGTGTGTGTGTGTGTGTGTGTGTGAGGGGATGATCGTGTCAACCACCACCTCTCTTCACACCCATGCGTCGCACACATCACATGCTCGCATCAGCTTCACTCACACACCTGCCAGTCGTGAACGTCCATTGATTCGACAATGACGGCGAGGTCGGTTGAGGCGGCGCCATGCGTGGAGTGCTCATGCTTGTTGAAGGTGTGACCCATGAGTGAGTGGAACGTGGAAGTCTTGCCGGCGCGCCCCTGACCAATGAAGATGAGTTTGGCCCTGCCCGCCATGGTCGCGTTGAAGCGTGCTATGACCTCCCGCATGCGCTGCTGGAGACGCTCCCTGCGCGCCTGTTCGGGCTGCTGCTGATGGTGGTGCTGGTCGCGGCGGTGGTGATGGTTGTGTGAGACATCATGATTATGCTTGATACGAGACCAGGGAGAGCGTGATGAAGGAATGGTATGGGTGACGTGATGCATTTGCTTGTGCGTTGCTGGCAAGCACTCTTCTGATAACTCACGTCTTGCGCTGCTTGTTCTTCTTGCTTCGGTCCGGCGGCAGGAGTGGGCGCAGGTGGCTCTTGTTTTGGCTGCTGTTGTTGCTGTGGTTGTTGCTGGGGTTTGCCGCCTGACTTCAGCCCTTGGATGCTGGTGATGGCAGTATGACCGCTGGCTTGTGCCACATCATAGGGCGTCTCTCCCTGCGTGTGTTGGAAAGGTAAAACGCATGAGTTGAGGAAGGAGGGAAGCAGGGAGAGGGGGGGGGCACAGCGCAAAGCAAAGAAGCAGTTGTGTCACGTCTTCAGAAACAGCAACACGACGCGAAGCACACCTTCTTGTTCTTGACGGCAGTGTCTGCGCCCTTCTTCAGGAGTAGCTCCACGACGGCGGGCTGGTTGTGCCTGCAGGCAACGTGCAGCGGCGTGTCGCCCTGTTATTGGGTGGGGCAAGCAAGGGGCATGGCACGTGTGGTGAGGATCTGTTGGAAACGAACACACGGCCGGTGCAACCATGAGCGAGCGCCGTCACATACAAGCACAACACACACAATGCACATACCTGTTCATTATGTTGGTTGACATCTGCATTGTCCTGTTCGATGAGGGACGTGACAGCTGGAGCGTCGCCATCCCTGCAGGCGGCAAACAGTTGCTCATGGTGTCGTCGTTTCTTCTCCTTGCGTGCTTCATCGAAGGCGGCGTTGCCCTCACGGTCATCACCCCTGTGATCTCACGCAAAATTAAACGCAAGCATCATGCAGCGTGTGTGTGTGTGTGAGGAGAAGGGTCGAGAGAAGGCAAGGAGCGAACGACTAGAGTGGAAGCACGCGTTGACTGACCAGTCTGTGTTGAGTTCTCGGTCGACGGGCAGCGCGGCACCAAAGGCGCGGGCGGTGGCGGTGGAGTTCTCCTCGATGCTGAACGAGGACATGTGGTGGTAGCGTGTGGTTGGGAACAAGCAGCAAGTGTGGTGTGTGGGTCAGGAGGGTTGGTGGTTAGGGTTGTGGAGAAATGCAAGCAAGCAGAGAGGAACACACACAGTGTGGCGTGCACTCAAAAGAGTGGCGATTGGTCACACAAATCCACAACAGGACACAGGCGTTCATGAGGCAGGCGCAACGCAATTGACGTACTCAAGCCGAGACAGCGTGCGGTTTTCGTCCAGTGCGGCACCCAGCGCCGCACCGCCAACCGGGGTGATGGAGTTGTTATCCAAGCTGCAAGTGGCAAGAAATGCATGTTGGAAGAGCAGGGGGAACGGGTGGGCAAGCAACACGGGTCATGGATGAAAGTGGGTTGCAGATGGATCACGTGCACGTGTACTCGCTCGCACATCAGGTCCTACGACATTTGAAGTCACAATGGCGGAAGCAAAGGGAGAAGGGGGAAAATGCAAATTGCACAGACGTGGCACCACTTGTGGCACAGGTGAAGGATGGAAGCATTTGTTGGTTGGACAGCATGGTCGCACAGACATCGTGGGCGGCTTGCGGTGCCTCGATCTGCAGTGTGGCGTGCACTCAAAAGAGTGGCGATTGGTCACACAAATCCACAACAGGACACAGGCGTTCATGAGGCAGGCGCAACGCAATTGACGTACTCAAGCCGAGACAGCGTGCGGTTTTCGTCCAGTGCGGCACCCAGCGCCGCACCGCCAACCGGGGTGATGGAGTTGTTATCCAAGCTGCAAGTGGCAAGAAATGCATGTTGGAAGAGCAGGGGGAACGGGTGGGCAAGCAACACGGGTCATGGATGAAAGTGGGTTGCAGATGGATCACGTGCACGTGTACTCGCTCGCACATCAGGTCCTACGACATTGAAGTCACAATGGCGGAAGCAAAGGGAGAAGGGGGAAAATGCAAATTGCACAAGACGTGGCAGCACTTGTGGCACAGGTGAAGGATGGAAGCATTTGTTGGTTGGACAAGCATGTCGCACAGACATCGTGGGCGGCTTGCGGTGCCTCGATCTGCACATGTGTACTGCAGAAGAAGCGCCTGAAGACACACATTGCAAAGAGGAGCTTCCACTCACATGAGTATTTCGAGGGTCGTGTTGTGCTTCAGCACCTTCGCCAACGCCACAGCGCCCTCATCGCCGACGCGGTTGCGTTCCAGGCTGTCAAGACGGTATGGTGCCAGGCAGAGGGATGATGCCACATGGGTGAGGAAGAGCGTGATGATTGATGTGGGTGGCAACACAGTCATCAATCCACACATGGGCACATGTGCACGTAATAAGGTGCAACGACAGTGACGCAGCATACATGTGTGCATGTGTGCGTGTACACACTCACCCGAGCCATGTGAGGGTCGTGTTGTGCTTCAGCATCTCCACCAACGCCACAGCGCCCTCAGGACCGATGGAGTTCTCACTCAGGCTGTCAAGATGGTATAATGCCACACAGGGGGATGATGCCACATGGATGAGGAAGAGTGAGTGCGTGCGTGATGATGATTGCTGTGGGTGACAACACAGTCATCAATCCACACATGGGCACATGTGCACGTGATAAGGTGCAACGGCAGTGACGCAGCATACATGTGTGTGTGTGCGTGTGCACACTCACTAGAGTTCTTCGAGGGTCGTGTTGTGCTTCAGCATCTCCGCCAACGCCGCAGCGCCCTCAGGACCGATGCGGTTGCTCATCAGGCTGTGTACACACAAGAGAGAGGAGTGAGGAGTGGGAGGTCAGTGACAGCATACGCGGTGGTGAGCAGGAGGGATGGGGGCGGCGAGCACATGGGGTGGCAAACAGCCAGCGCGCCTGCTGCAGACGTGCACAACCACATGCACACATGCTCAAAGCGGGTGCCTTCGTGCATGCGTGTGTGTTCAAACTCACAAGAGCTGTTCGAGGGCCGTGTTGTGCTTCAGCATCTCCGCCAACACCACAGCGCCCTCATCGCCGATGGAGTTGCTTTGCAGGCTGTCCAGATGGTATAATGCCACGAAGGGCGATGATGCCACATGGATGAGGAAGAGTGAGTGAGTGCGTGATGATGATTGTTGTGGGTGGCAACACAGTCGTTGAACCCCACCCCATCAGCCACACATGTGCACGTGATAAGGTGCAACGGCAGTGACGCAGCATACATGTGTGTGTGTGTGTGCGTGTCCACACTCACTTGAGTTCTTCGAGGGCCGTGTTGTGCTTCAGCATCTCCGCCAACGCCACGGCGCCCTCATCGCCGATGGAATTGTTGTGCAGGCTGTGCAGACACACAAGAACCGCAGGGAGCGACGGTGAACACACGTCCAAACATGCGCAAGCAGGGGAGGAGAAAGGGGTGCAACATGCAACACCGCCATCCCAATCAACCATGCATGTCACACGATGCAGATTCATCATCACCACGCACAAGAGCGTTTTGAGGCAGGTGTTGTCCTTGAGCGCCTTGGCCACCGCACGCGCCCCAATGACGCCGAGGCCATCATTATTCAAGCTGTAATTTCAAATGGTGTGTGTCATGAAATGAGCAAGAAGACTGAGGATACACAGAGCAAAACCATGAGGGTGCCAGTCACAACCTGCCACAAACACACACGCACACACACTCTCTGTTGATGTGTCCAGGTGGTGCGAGGGGACAGGACACGCACACGTGAACACCCAACAGCAAGCCACACCAAGCTCATTGCAACACAAGGACAAGCCAAGCAGAGAGAGAGAGGGGGGGGGGAAGAATAAGCACAAGCACAACCACAAGAAGTGGCCTTGTGTCCAATGCAGGCATGCATGTTGCAACACGTCGTTTTGGTTGCTTTTGCACTCACCCCACATTGTCCCCACACGTGTTGTTGGCGATGGCCCTGATCTTATTCTTCACTCGATCCGTCAGCTTCGTCTGCGCCAGCAACGCCTCCACCTCCTCCCTCGCTCTCTTCTCTCCGCCGGACATGGCGACAGCGCGTCGTCTTTTCTCCTTGTGGCTTGTTGTGACGTGCTCTGGAAGAAGACGACAAAATGGAGGACGACAACTTAACGCGCTGCTTCGTTTGTTTTCCTTCTTCTTTGTTTGTTTTGTTTGTGTGTTGTTGTTTTGCGACTCAGCCATTGGACGATTCGCAAAACCTTACAGAGGTTATCCGCACAGCAGCGCTTCCGTGGAAGATGTTCGTCAACAATCTCATTCGAGCCCTCGTTGTCGACAGGAACACAACAAACACACAGGATAAAGTGCCTCCAGCCAGCCGGCAACAACTACCCGACTCGCTTTGTCGCCAAAAGGAACAACAGCCGCTCCTTCCTGGCTTGGCCTTGCCTGGTCGGTACAACACACCAATGTCTGGAGCCACATCAACACCACAAACATCACCGCCGCTCCACCATCATCACCGTCAACGGATCTCATCATCGTCATCGAGCCATTTACTGAGGAAAGAACAGGTCCGCCACACAACCCACAAACAACGCTCCCAACACACATCCACACACACACAGTGCCCAAACGCAACATGAAGCCAAGCCAACCAAACAACAGCCAGCCCCTCTGCACATCAAACAACACCCTCCAGTCACAAGCCAGAATCAAATACGCACAGCAGCAGCAGCAGCACACATCCACCAAACACACCAAGAACGTGTTCAGCCGTACACAGCGCCATACAATGAAAAGAACAGGCAAGCACAAGAAGGGCGTGACATAAGCAAGCAAGCAAGCAGGCAGGCGAGAGGGAGAGTGAAGGAAGGGAAGAACAGAACAGAAGAAGAGAAGAGAAGAAGAGGGAAGAGAGCAAGAAACGGAAACAAGAGGAATGCGACAGAGGAACCGACAGACATTCAGCCATTCGTTCAACTGGTGCACAAGTTGACACGACACATCACAACATGGCGACTATGTGGACGAGCCAAGCGCCTCAACAGCGCGCTGCACGCGGGCGTGCGCCTCGGGATCCTGCATCAACTGCCCCAACACACCGTGGGCAGGCGAATCCTGCATGTTCTACGAGAGGAAACGACACGAGGGCGTGAGAATGAGGAGAGGAAAGAGGAGGAGGGAGGAAGAGGGAGGAAGAGGATGGGAAAGTACACGAAGTACACGACAATCGCGCATCTTCGAGGCAGCAAACACACACACACACATCACATAAATCACACACAACACAACCCACGCACCATGAGGCTGTGTACATGCCCTGGCAGTGGGGCTCGTCGACGGCGGCCGCGGGGGTGCCAACCACCTGCACAAACAAATGCACGCACAATCTTCACCGGGCTCTCAGGCGCGGTCACGCGTGGATCTTGCCTACAGAAGCAACAACAAAAGGAAGGAGAGGGAGGTACAGGAAGCAATGAGGAGGGGGACGGGAGAGTCAGTCGGGAACAAGAACGACAGGCGACAGAGCACACCACCGACACATGCAGCACGACCAGGCCATGCACACACACATAGACACACACACACACACACACTCACAAAACACAGTGGTAGCACTCACGCTTAAAAGAGCTCGACGAGGTATGTGTAGATGCACTTTGCTTCATCGTCGTCTTCTGTAATGGGCAGCCAGTCAAGCAGATGCGTCAGCATCTCGTCTGTGCAAGGGTTGGTAGTAGATGGGTGGATGAGGAGGTCAAGAATAAGCGACGAAAACGTGACAACAAGAGCAAACAACCAAAGCAAAAAGGACGGCGAAGAAGGAGTGTAGCAACGCGCGCGCACACACACACACACACACACACACACACACGCACACACACACACACACACACACACACACACCTTTGAGAGGCCGTGTGCTGGGTTGCGTGCAATCTTGACAAAGGCGGAGATGCAGTTCTCGGTCGCGCTGGTGTTGGGCGATTCGCGGGAGCCGGGCACCCTGGATCACAGCGAGCAGCGCCTCAACAGCCTGAACGCGGCAGGACGACAAGGGGCAGCGGTGAGGCTTGGCAAGGCGAAAGTGGAGAAAGGAGAGAAGCGACGAAGCGACATGTTCACACATGTTCACTCACACACACACACACACACACACACACACACACACACACACACACACACACACACACACACACACACACACACGCACACCCACACACACCTCTTGTGTGGCGCTGGGAGCGATGCCTGCTGGTGCGTGTCAACCAGCAGTGCCAGTGGTGTCAGCCATGGCGGCATGGAAGCGGAAGTGTGGTGGTGGGATCCTTCACCTCAGTGCACATTCCAGCCACCACGCTGGAGACCACGAGCTGGCTCACTGTCTCCATGCCCGTGCATGGCACCGACCACAGTCTGACAGCGGTGATGACAATGTCAGCGGCCTGCTGAAGCAAGCACACATCGTGACAGGGGCAAGGGGGAGAGAGAGAGTGTGTGGGAGATGTGGGGTGTGGCTGACAAGAACAAGGGCGTGCTGAGGGGATAAGTGGGGGAAGGAGGCGTGCAAACTGTGGTGTGCATGTCGCGTCACACAGCACATTGAGATTGAGGTGCAGTGCAGTGGAGTGGAAATCCCAGGCAACACCCCCCACCCCATCAGCCATGCACATACCAAGACAGAGCGAGAGAAAAGGTAGTGCCTCTTGTTGTCGTGGCACACGGTGATGGCACCCGCTCAAGGACACGGTGCTGTCATTCAAGCCACCATCATCGTCAGCCTGCAACACAGATGGTGGTGGTGAAGATGAAGACGCACAGCGTTGCAGCCAAAGGCAAAGGGGGAGGGGGTGAGAGGGAGGTGACTTGAGACGTGTGAGTGAGGGGGGGGGAGTGGAGAAGAGAGGGTGTGCAGAGAGCAGGTCAAGCAAGGGGTGTGCAAAGGAAAGAAAGGGAGAGAGGACTGCGAGGCAGGGAGGAACCGTGTAAAGGAGGGCAGAGCAGTGAGTACAACACACACGCACGCACCACGTGGTGGGCGTGTCGCTCGTCCAAGCGGAGTGAATGAACACATGTCCCTTTGTTTGGCTTGCTTGCTCGCTTGCCTGCTTGCTCGTCTGCTTGATTGATTGATTGATGGATTGCATGTGTCATTGTCATCATCATCAATATCCCCCTGCTCCCTGCTGCTCCCTGCTGCTGTTGTTGTGGTTGTTGTTGTGGCTGAGTGTGACCAAACCGCACCTCCCCATACATCCTTTCCTTTCGTCGCAGCGAATGCAGCGTGTGTGCGTGTGTGTGTGTGTGTGTGTGTGTGTGTGTGTGTGTGCATTGCGCGCAACCAGCCACGACAAACGGCTGTTGTGCGTGTTTGTGCAGAAGAAGACCGGGAAAGCTGAAATCAGTCGATGACACGACTGTGGAGATGTGGCAGCCCAAACTCGCTTGCACTCGCTTCTTCTTCTTCTCTTTGGTGCAGTGCACACAGCGAGGCAAGGCAAGACAAGGAAGGAAGGAGGGGGTGATGTGGCAGTCACCACAACAGCAGCATGGGGGAGAAGAGAGATGTGGGAGAGGGGAAGAGGGGATTGTTGGTGATCGCTACCCAGTCACCAACAGCCAACCAGACCAATGTGGAAGAAAGGTCTCTGACACACATGCACACACACACACACATGCACACACACACACACACACACACACACACACACACACACACACACAAAACAGGCGTCACGTCAACGATGCCCAGGTGAGCCAACACACATCATGCCCACTGCTCCTTCCTCGACTTCTTGTTCTTGTTCTTCTTCTTCTTGGGCGCTATTCGTTCGCTCCATGCGTCAGGCAACCAAGTACGTGAACGTGGGACGCGGTGTCCTGTTTGTGGTGGCAGTGCTGTCGGTTGTTGCTGTTGCTGTTTTGTTGTGGGTGTGGGTGTGGACTCCCTTCTTTCCTTCTTCTTGTGGCACAAGGATGTGTGCAGGGGGCTGTGGATCTGCTGAAAGTGGTGGTTTCGTCGTCGTCAGGTCGTCGTTGTTGTGCTTGGCTGACATGAACATGTGCTGTTCTCTTATGATTGGATATGGCAGTGGCCTGCAGAAACAACGCTCTTGAGGGTGCACTGGCAACACTTGCCGCTGACACACGCACACCACAAGGCAAGCGGCTAGCAGTGTCATTCACGGCCACCTGCGAGGTGGGTGCAATCACACCTCCGCTCGTGTGTGTTGTGCGTGTGTGTGTATCAGTGCACGCTGGTGATCCGATTTCCAAAGCACAACCACTGCTATCACTGCTGCTGCCTTGCTGCTGCTGGTGCTGCTGCCGTTGGCACGTGTGCTCTCACGGTTGCATCGTCTCTTCCTCCCACGTAAACAACAAACAGACAGGAATCGGCAACTGAGAGTGGTGGAGACCAAGACACCAGCAATACAGAAGGCCACGTTTGAGTGGGACGCACCTCCACAGGGGTACAGGGGCGAGCAATCACAGCATTTGCGCTGACATCGGTCAGTCCTCTGTCGTGACCACAGTCACACATCATTCATCCCCCAGGTTGCAATCAAGTCAGTTTACATGGCATGCACGCTGTAGGTGCTCATCACCTGCCCCATGCACACGTGGTTTCCTCACACGCACACACACACCCCACAACAGCCCGCTTGCGCGGCATCATCTCGCTGGACATGCGTGATGCGCAAGATGATGGCATGCCCACGTCTCATCATGACAGTGAGCGACGTGTGTGTGTGTGTGTGTGTGTGTGTGTGTGTGTGTGTGTGTGTGTGTGTGTGTGTGTGTTTCTCATGACGCTCGGCCACCGTGTGATGACGGCTCATCACTCTTGCGCACGTTCCCTCGCTCACTGCAACACCCATCTCGCTACCGTTAACGACCAGGTTGCCATCCACTGGATGCCCTTGGTTGCGTCGATGGAGCAGAATGTTGGTAACATTGGCAAGGTGCTGCTCATGGCGGGACAGAGCGACTGCTTTCAAAGGTATGCGCACACTGTATGTGTATGTGTGTGTGCATATGGTCGTCGACGTGGTCATTCTGCCATGCGTCTGCTGTCTGCTATTCGTGTGCCATCGTTTGATCTTTTGCTGCGATGTGTGGTCCTGATTTCTGTTCCTCGTGCGTGTTTGGGCCACAGAGTAGGCCTTCAGCTGAAGAGAGGAAGGGGAGACGCTGCTCCGGCACAAGGATGATGGTGACATGAGGTGCGACCACCGAATTGTGTTGTTGTTGCGGGTGCATTGCGGCCGACGCCGCCGCTGCTGCTGGTGGTGGTGTGTACCTGCACACACTGAACCACTCATCACTCGCTATGGTCTTGCAATCCTTCTGTGCGGCTCTCTTCATGCCTTCGTCTCTACAGCTTCATGTCTGCCGAAGAGAATGAACTCTTTGACACAGTGCGTGTGTTTGTGTGTGTGTGTGTGTGTGTATGTGTTTTTGTGTGTGTGTGTGTGTGTGTGTGTGTGTGTGTGTGTGTGTGTGTGTGTGTGTGTGTGTGTGTGCAGCGGTTCGTTGCAGATATCTCCCAACACTCCTCCCATCCCCTTTCACCCGCGTGCCTCACCACACAACAAACGCACCCATCGTCTCAACCACAACCACCACTGTTACCAGAACGCACTGCCCCGAGATGCCGCTGCACTATCGCACTGCCAATGGCGGTCCTGATGTCAGCGATCACCGCGCACGGCGTATCCGTCGATGCTCTTCGCACGTGCCCATCGTTCAAGGTGAAGACCCACCAACACAGCAACAGCAACGACGTGGCATGGAGTGCAACCGAAGCATGACGACCTCACACCCTCTGTCTGCCCGTGTGTGTTATGATTGCGTGTTCATGCGTGCGTGCATCTATGGCAGGTGTACGTGTATCCTCTGACTGCTGATGAAGAGGCCGCCTCTGCCAACCATCGACCGCGCCATCCGAACCGCCATCCGTGACGGCCGTACAGCACCGATGACCTGTCCAAGGCTTACCTCTTCGTTCCAGGCACCGACGTGTCGTGCTGGTGTGAAGGCGTGTGTGTATGTATGTGTGTGTGAAGGTGTGTGTGTGTCTGTGTGTGTGTGTGTGTGTGTGTGTGTGTGTGTGATTGTGTGTCGCGTCGGTGCAGATGCGCGGGCTTCTACAGCAGTCACTATCACCCACCACCACCTCATAATTGTGTTTGCGTGCTTGTGACTGAAAGATTGCATGCACGGCACGTACTCTGGCAACATTGAGTCGATGCGTCCCGTGAGCGCAGCCATCGAGCGCAATCTCTCCAGCTGAGGTGGTGGTTTGTTGTTGCCTGTGGTGCTGGTGGTGCTGGTGGTGCTGGTGGTGCTTGTGGATCTTGATGTCGTGCGTGCGAGAGGACCTGCGCTCATGGATGCCTTCCAAACACACACACACACACGCACACACGCTCACATGTGATGATGCATGGCAGACTTGCGTATTGGAACGAGGGCCGCTACCATATCCTGTTTTGAGTACAGTGACGCACCATGTCTCCCCTGGGATGCAGAACACGGCATTCTTGCAAAGGTACAATGTGTGTGTGTGTGTGTGTGTTGGAACATGACTGTGCGTGCCTACGCTCACCATCTACGACTGCTGTTGCTTACACTTCACCAATGCCGCCTTGTTCGCATCACCACCTGCATCAGGTTGGCCCGAGTGAATTCCACCACCGTGATAGCCTCGATGTGTCCATGCCATTCTTCTCCATGGTGACATTCATTCATTCACATCGGAGCAGTGACGCGTTCCGCCCGCACAAACAGGAAATACCTCGTCATCTTCAGGTCTGTGCATGTGTGCATGCGTGCGTGTTGTGACGTGGTGTGATGTGGGGTTCGATGTTCACTGCTGCTGCTGCTGGGTTTTGAGAGGTTGGTGTCGCTTAATGCACCACCACTCGCCCTTCTTGTGCCACTGCGATCTCACTCCAAACCTGTCGGGGTGCCGCTGCTTGACATGTGTCTTCTTTCCCTGTTGTGCAGGGGCACCACCACGTCTGCTCGTTCTTGATGCCATGCGCAACCACCTCTCCAAGCTTCACAACGGCAGGTGTGGTGTGATACGCGTGTGATGTGTTATGTGTTACTGCGTTCCCGTGTGTGTCGTGCGTTGCCTCGAAGTCAGCTGGTTTAGGTGCTGTGTGCGTATCTGTCTGGACCCACCTCACACACACACACACACACACCACTTGCGTTTGTGCGTGGATGCGCAGGGGCATTGTGTGGGTGTACGCGTGTCGGTGGTTTGGCGAAGAGCGCATGGGCCGTGAGGGGAAGGGTGGATATGACCCCTCGTGTAAGCAGGCAGAGGAAGAGTTCAACAAGTACATGTACACGGAACTGGCGCTGGAGACCAAGTTTGGGCTCATCGTGGAAGCATTTGGGTACCACCCCTTCAGGTGTGTGTGTGTGTGTGTTTGTGTGTGTGAGAGAGAGAGAGAGAGTGAGTGTGTGTGTGTGTGTGTGTGTGTTTTGCAGACGATTTCGGTCCTGTTTGTGCTCTCACCACCTTCCATCTCCTGTCACCCCCTTTCATGCCTCATAGATCATGGCTGCGGGTACCATCCCCGTCATTGTCGTCGATCACTACGTGCTGGTGCGTATGGATGGATTGTACATTGTTTGCGTGTTTGTGTGTGCCGTGTGTGTCTCAGTGTGCGTATCTGTATCACATTCTGTGAGTGTGTGTGTGTGTGTGTGTGTGTGTGTGTGTGTGTGTGTGTGTGTGTCTGGGTGGATGTACCCCTCCCGTCGCTCATGGTGCTGCGATGTGATGGATTGGCGTTTGCTTTTTGCACGCTTGCAGCCCTACCAGGACCTGCTGGACTGGGAGACGTTCAGCATTCGCATTCCCCGAGCACAGGCTCCTCGAGGTGTGGTGAAAGATCGGTGACATGGGGATGTGAAGTGATGCGTGAGGGGTGATGTGGTTTTTGATGGGGATTCTGTTTGGTGATGGCTTGCATGTCACGTCGCTCACGCACACGCACACACACACACACACACACACACACACACACACACACACACACACACAACTGCGTTCAGCTTCCGAGGATCCTGCGGTCGATCCCTGATGAGGTGGTGGAGATGATGCAGAGACGCGTTGTGTTTGTGTTTGAGGAGTTCTTCAAGTCCCTTTCCACCCAGGTGCACGCAGGTGCGGGAGTGTATCGTTGGGACAAGGAGTTGTTGAGTGAGTATGGGGACGTTTGTGATGTGGTGTGTGCGTTGCTTGCTTGTTCTCGTGTCCATTCAACCACTCTCACCATCTGCCCACTCGTGTGTCTTGTCTGTGTTGTTTGCTGCTGTCAACACTTGGAGTCTGCCAGGATCAACCTGTTTAGTGGCGACAACACATGGCAGGTGTGTGTGTGTGTGTGTCGACGTGCGTGTTCTCTTCTCCACCCACCCACACGCCATCATCACCACCTCGCATTTTCTTGTGTGTTTCCTCACTTCCTTCCCTTCCCACCCTCGACACGACTATCACCTTCCACGCTTGTTTCTCCTTCCTTCTGCTGTCGCCACAGAGGGCCTTGAGCCAGCACCTGTCACCCCCACCCCCTCCTGCACCAATCACCACTGCTCTGGTGGGATGAACAGACGGGCGCTGCCATGTGATGACCATCCAGCCACGCTTGTGCGGCTGTGGAAGCAGCAGCACCAACACACACCACACCACAAACAAGCAAGCGAGCGATGAACAACGTGAGTGCAGCACTGCATGTGCGTGTTGATGTGATGAGCACCGCACCAGTGTGCTGTGGTTGTGGTCGCTGTCTCTGCTGTTCCTGTCTCCCCTTGTTGTCCGAAACCAACGTGTACATGTGTGTGGTGCGGCTGCCTGCTTTGCTCTGCTTAATGCGCTGTCTCATTCTTCGTTCTCACACACAACCGCATGTACACCTACACATTCTCCACCTTGCAGCCGCTGCTTATCTTTCCCTCTCTTTCTCGCCCTCCCTGACGGCCATCACAACAACAACAACAGCAGCAGCAGCCAACACACCCTCCACCGCCGATGCAGCAGCAGCAGCAGAGAATGCACCACCACCACTTGCTGCTGAACACATCCCCCAACCAACCAACCAGCCAACCAACCAACCAACCAACCCATCGCCCACTGCTGCTGGCGGAAGCTGGCTGGCTGTTTGCAGCTGGGAACAGGTGCCGACAGCACAAGTTGCATTTTCGGCGAGAAGCAGCAGCAGCAGCAGAGGTGAGGGCGAGAAGAAGAGGGGAAACGGAGAGGAGATGTGTGTTGGATGGATGGATGGATGGATGAGGTGGGGGTGGGGGATGCTGGGTGAGTGTGATGTGGTGTGGTGTGGTGTGGTGGCTGGCTGGTGACAGAGGATGGTGGTGTGTGGTGGTGGTGTGAGGAAGAGGGATGGAAGGAAGGATGGGGTGCAGCATGTCTTGTTCCCTCCCTTCTGTTTTCAGTTGTCTCTCTCTTCCCTTTGTTCTTCACACCTGCATGCACAACACCAGCAGTGGCAGTAGCAGTGTGGCTGCGCACATATCCATACTCCCTCTTCCCTCCCACTCACTCACCATGCTGGTGCTCGCACACAACCACACTTACAGGTGATGCACACGCACAGGCAACAGGATGAGGGAATGTCGAGGATACTTGCCACGCGTGCCAGCTGCACTCGCCTCACACATGGCATGTGGGTGATGATGAGTGGTTGTTGGTTGTGTGATGGGGCTGTGATGGTGATGGGGTGCGATGAAATGAACAAGGAAGAGGGTTGATGGGGGGATGATGGACACACACCGACACATACACACGCACACACGTGGTGCGTGTGATGTCACTCACTTCTTCTGCTGTGCTGACGTGATGGCTTGCTCTGTGTCTGTTGTGTTCTATTCCCATTCACATTCCCTGCAACCACGCACACACACAGGTGGTGAGGTGCCAGCACACATCACAATGTTGATGGAAGTGGGCTCGCATGCCGACTGCTGCTGCTGCAACTTCCCCGATTCAGCTGCCGCTGTTGTGTTCATGCAGTGTTCCCACATGTTAGCAAGGCAAGGTGGGCCCATCATGGATGCTTTGGATTGCACATGGTGCATGTGTTGCTGTTGTTGCTGAGGGTGTTTGGTGTTGCTGCTGTTGTATCTCGTGCAGCAGCGTAGCTGTGCAGCTCACATGCCATGTGTGTGTGTGTGTGTGTGTGTGTGTGTGTGTGTGTGTGGCTGCAGGGGGCGACTACCTGAGGATCGTTGGAGGATGATGGGCGGTGCACACATGATGGAATGGGAGGAGCAGCTGTGGACACACACATCCATGGTCATGGTGGGCACATCCTATCACAGCGACGCAGTCAGTCGCAGATGTGTGTGTGTGTGTGTGTGTGTGTATATGTGTGTGTGTGTGTGTGAGGTGGAGTAAAGCAGAGGAGGGACAGGGAGGTGAACACGCCTGCTGTGCTCACATGCCATGCCTGTACCTTGTGTGTGATGATGTCGTTGTGTCTTGTCGTTGTGTGATGGTTGCATGGGTACCAGGGCCACGTCAGAGGAGGGGAAAGCAGCCGCCATGAACTACCCCATCATCATCATCAACCTTCCCCATTTCGCTCTCCTTTCTCGCTCTTCCACCTCAGCTCCTCAGTCACCATCATCGCCGCCATTGCCATCGACTGCACAGCCGCCATCACACTCCGGCCAACACCAGCTCCAATCTGGCGTGAGGCACACATTGCACATGTCAGTCGCTCTGATGAAGAGGTGAGCAATGTGTGCGTATGCGTGCATGGTGGTGGGATGAGTGGGGACAACATGTGTGCGTGCGTGTGAATGTGTGTCAATGCGGGTGGTTGGATGGGGCTGGCGGGTGGTTGATGATGCTTCGCTGTCAACCTCACCCCTGCATTCTCTCCCATCTTGTGTCTGTGCACACTCACGTTTCACAGCGTTGAGGAGGCGCATGAAGCGGTGGAACCAACGACGATGACGATGACGAGTGATGAAGGTGAGAGGGGCGACTTAGATGTGTGTGTGTGTGTGTTGGTTGACATGTTGTGTTCCCTTCTTCGCCTCCCACTTTCCTTGTCCGCTCTGTCCACTCATGTGTCTTTTGTTCCCCCTTTTTTTGATTGATTTGGACACGGGGCCATGCATTCCGTCTCCATCCAACCGACCAACCAAGCAGCCGAGCGAGCGAGCAAAGGACACGGCGTGGCAAGGGGCCATTTGTTTTCACCGTTTCCACCGTTTCCACCACCAACAACAGCAGCAACTGCTGATGTCTGCCTGCATTGTGGATGAACTGGCCCTCTGCCTCTCGTCCATCTCCTCCTCGTCCTCGTCGTTTTTGGTCACCAACAGCAGCGGCTGCGGCCATGGATGTGGAGGTGAGATGAATGGTGGTGGTTGTGGTGATGTGGGTGGTGTGTGATGTGTTGGGTGTGAACATCAGCATGTAAGTGTGTGGTTGTTTGTGAAGCGTTGGTTGGATGTCGTTGGGTCTGCTGGTGGTGGCAATGGGTTTTGTTGTCGTTGACAGCCTGATTCTGTGACAACTCACCTCTTTCTTCAACCGCACACAGGATGTGATGTGCGTCGATGTGCTGTTGCCTCGCATGACGACGACGCTGGTGGTGGTGAGAGTTTGTGGTGCATGTCGACAGCGCATGCCCTTGCATGTGCAGCTGTGCTGCTTGTGGAGGAGGTGGTGGTGGCGGTTGTGTTTGTGTGGGGATGTGACATGTGCGTGCACAGGTGATGATGTGGGTGATGTGAATGTGGCAAATGAGGTGGATGTGGTTTGTTTCTGCCATGCTGGCTCACTGCGTGGTGTCATTCTTGCTGATCTGTTGTTTGTGCTTGCGCATGTGTACATGTGTGTGATTTTACACAGGACGGTGGCCGATCTCTTCCCAGGCCCTCATGACACGAGCAGGGCGATACACGCACACACAAATGTGCGAGGGAAGAAGGCACAAGGTGAGACGTTGGGGCTGTGTGTGTGAGTGTGAGTGAGAGAGAGTGTGTGTGTGTGTGTGTGTGTGTGTGTGTGTGGTGATGGGGTGATGGGGCGGTAGCACACATTCGCGCGCACATACGCACGCTTGTACACGCATGTACACATGCATGCCAACACACCAGAGCAGACATTGGCTGTGGGGTGGTTGCACTGACGTGTGTCTCACATGAATCAATCACACAATTCAATGTGTGCGTGTGCGTGGCTGCAGGCGGACATGTGCGGGTTTTCCCAACCGAATCCCCTTCCCCCTTTTCCCAACCAATCGCCTCTGCTCTGTGTCATCATCATCATCAGCCTTTCCCATGTGATGTGGAGCTGTTGAGGCGTGATCGAGACAACGGCCAACACAGGTAATGCAGCAGTGGTGATATTTTGTGCCTGCTTGCTTGCTTGTTGGATGCTTGCTTGGTGGGTGCTTGCTTCGTTGTTCTTCTGTGTAGGTGATGCACCCCGCCCACAACAAGCTGCATATTCCCATGCGTGGTCCCTTGTGTCCCTCCTTTCCTGTCCTCACCACCACCGCTCATTGTTGTTCGTCTCTGGTTGGTTCTCCGTGCCTCACAGACATACACGCAGGCAGGCATGCAAGCTTGTGCTGCTGGTGCTGCTGTGATGATGGCCGTGCGTGTGCCTGTGCACGGTTCACCGTGTTTGGGGCTGCACCGATGAGGACAAGGAAGGACACGGCTGGTGCCCGCCACTCTTCCCCCTTCATCTCCTCTTCTGCTCCATCAGCGATGACGATGGTGGCCGTGGCGTGTGATTGCGGTTCCCTTTTGTTCTGGCTTCGCTGTGGCACATTGGCTGGCTGGCTGGCTGCATCAAGCACAGGTGAGGATGATCGTTGGCGGTTGGTTGGTGAGTGGGCTGTGTTGTGTGGAGTGGTGGGAAGCAGGGCAAAGGGGAAAGTGACACGGTGGTGGTGATGCGACGTGGGAGTGCAGAGCGAAAGGAGGGAGAGGGAAGGCAGGGATGGAGGGCGGATGATGTTGGTTGGGGGATGGGGGTGCGTGTACACATGCACGTGAATGGTGTGGTGGTAATATCACATGACAATGACACCCATATCAGTGGCTCATTCCTTTTCTGTGTGTGATTGTGATTGTGTGACTGTGATGATGACTGCAGCAGGCAACACACGGCGGCGGATGCTGGATTGGATTGGTTGGGGTTGACTGGCCGTCGTGTCGTGTCGCCCATATCTCTCCCTTCCGTTGCTCATCTCAACTGGGAACACACACGGCCATGTGTGCGTGCGTGCGTGTACATGTGTGCGCAGCGCCATCAATCACGCCGACAGCGACACGATGCACGAGGTGAGGGCACGCAATGCTGTGCGTGTTTTTGGTGGAAGGGGTTCGGGGGGAAGTGGGAGGAAGGCGTTCATCATGGCCACCATCACCACCACGGCTGTGTATCTGGCCATGTGACCGTGCATAAGGGGGATGGAGATGGGGAGGGGAAAGATGTTGTCGTTGTGGTGGTTGTGGTGGTTGTGGTGGTTGTGGTTGCATTGCTGTGCATGCGTGTGCATGGTCCACTGTTGTCTCACTCTGCAATGCCATGTGTGTGTGACTGTGTGTGTGTGTGACTGCAGATGTGCGTGCGCGTGTGTACATATGTCAGGCAGCTGCGTTGATCGAGGACGAGGTGTGTGATTGTGTGTGTGATTGGGGTTGACCTTTGTGTCCTTGTGCCATCACATACAACGCACAACACCAAGCACACATCATCACCATTGCACGCCCATGTGTTGTTGTTGTCCACTCACGCATGGCATGCTCACATCCACCCCCTTCCCTTGCTTCTTCTCCTTCTTCCTCCTCTCTGCTGCTGCCACCCCTTCCACTGTTTCCCTCAATCGCTTTTCACACACAGAGTGAGGAACCCATCCACATGCAACACCCATGCCCACATCCACGCGTGCCATGCCATGGCGAGCTGTGCCACCTCAACCAAGCTCAGGCCAAGAAAAGGAAGGAGGACCCAAGACAAGGGGCTCCCAACAGATGTGTGTGCGTGTGTGTTGATGGACGGTGTTCTCCTTTTCCCCCTCCATCGCCTCGCCGCTTTCTTCCATGGCGATCTGGCTGGGTGGCTGTTGCCCCCTCCCCTTGTTTGTTTTCTCTTCCAGCCCTTTGTGGCTGTTGGTTGTCTGTTGTGACTGTGAGAAGGAGGAGGGAGAAGGAGTAGGAGAGAGAAGAGAGAAGAGAGAGCGTGTGTGTGTGTATGTGCGTGTGTGCTGTTTCTTCTTCTTTTCCATCCCCCTTCTCTTCTCCCCTTCTCTTCTTCCCTCCGCAGCCTGCAAGGCCTGTGAGCCTGCGTTGCATTCACACACACACAGTGTTGTTCCCCTTCTTCTTCTTGTTCTTCTTGTCTCATTGAAACCAACCAACCAAGCAACCAAGCAAGCAAGTGAGCAAGCAAGCAAGTCCGCCCTTCAACAAGCAAACGCAGAAAGCAAACAGCAGTTGCCGCACAAACGCAGCGGCGGGCGATTATTTGTGGCATCTTCCACCAATCGCCCAAACACGAATCAACAAGACCAACAACACACACAACAACAAGCGACAGGCGAAACGCGAATCAAGGTGTGTGAGTGGGAGGTGGTGGGTTGCGTTGTTCGTGTGCGTGGCTGGCGCAGGGTTGGTGGAGAGAAGGGAGAGGGTGCGCGTTGTGACGGGCACTCACTGGCGGTTCTGTTGTGGGTAGTCTCGTTTGGTTCCGTGGACTGTGTGGGGTGTGGTGGGTGATGGTGTGATGGTGCACAGGTGCAAGCAGAGAACACGCACAGCAGCGCCCACACC
>NW_004754897.1:5016-7307 GCF_000188695.1 Salpingoeca rosetta | reverse complement strand
GAATCAGGAGAAGTTGGAGTGGAGTGAATCCAATGCAAGCAGGAGATGTTGTGAGTGCCTGCGAGTAACACAGCAGTGAGTTGACAGATGTTGTAGAGTGAATCCAATGCAAGCAGGAGATGTTGTGAGTGCTTGCGAGTGAGTAGACGGATGTAGTGGAGTGAATCCAATGCAAGCAGGAGAAGTTGTGAGTGCTTGTGAGTGAGTAGACGGATGTAGTGGAGTGAATCCACTGCAAGCAGGGAAGTTGTGAGTGTTTGCGAGTGAGTAGAAGGATGTAGTGGAGTGAACGGGAGAAGTTGTGAGTGGTTGTGAGTAACACAGCAGTGAGTAGAGAGATCGCTGTGGAGTGAATCAAATGCAAGTAGGAGAAGTTGTGAGTGGTTGTGAGTAACCCAACAGCACTGCACAATCGCATGCAAGTGTGCTTGCAGTGAGCAGAGGATTGCTACTCATCCAATCCGCTTTAATCAGAAACACGTCCCCGTGCCTGCAGGCAACATCTACACACAAATGCATGCATACAGACGTGTACACGTGTCCCTTGCGCTGCTCCTCGTCGTTCTCTGCCTGCTTGCTTGTCTCTTTGCTTGTCTCTTGTTCAATCACATGGAAACGAATCCATCCTTGCTGCACTTTGGTTTGCTCCTTCTTGCTTCAGCGCAGCGTGCCTGCAGGCAAGTAGAAGTGCGCACAGTGCAGTGTGCTCGCGCGCACGTGTGCCTGCAAGCCAGCCACGTGGTCTTGTGCCTGTTGCTGCAGCTCATGGTATGGTGCAGTGACGTTTGCTCGCTTGCTTACTTGATCACCGGAGTAGGGAGACTGGGGCGGTGAAGTCAAAAAGCGGGTGCAGAAAAAGTGCGATCATGTGATGAAAAAAAGGCTCAATACTGTCATGAGTAGTGTCTGAACACTGCATCGCGAGGCACCAGTGCAACTGCAGCTGTGCAGGTGCAGCCGAAAGCGAGCAAGGGCATTGCATGCAAGCAGTGGTTGGTCACGGACCAGGGGAATCTGGGGTGTGAGCAGTGTGAAGAATCTTGATGCAGTGAAGCTGTGCGCACTCGCTAGATCCAGTCACAAATCTAGATCTAGCAGATTCACTAAATCTAGATTGCGGTGCCTGCAGGCGAAGTGCACGAGGGCAAAGCAGCGATTCAAACAGCTGCCGCTCGATGGATTGGCATACATGAGAGGAAGGATGCAAATGAGCAAGACAAAAAAAAAAAGGAAAAGAGAAGGCAAAGGCAAAGAGCCGCTGAGTAGAGGCGCAAGCATGAGAGCAAGGCGAATGTCGCTGAGCAGGATTGCTTGCGGGCACGAAAAGCCGCGTCTGCGCCCTTGCACCAACTTCTCTTTCCTCTTGGATCTTGGATCTGCTGTGTTCCGAGCGACCTCTCTCTTCATTTGTGTGTGTGAAGTGTGTGTGTGGGTGCAGGCAAAGCGAAGCGACACCCTTTGTGTGTGTTGTGAGCGATGCTTGCATGAGCACACATGCATACACAGCACATGCAATGAGAACAGCACGGGCGTGTGTCTGTGTGTGGATGTTTGTGTGTGTATGATGCATGAGCATTGTGTGGGTGTGAAGAGGCACATGTGGGGAGGCGAGCAAGCGTTTGCTCGTGTCCCTGTGTGTGTTCTTGTGACGACTCGCATCATGAGCAAACGCACTTCTACCATACAGAAGCAAAGCAACACACGACATATGCGCTTGTGGCGAGCAACGACTGTGTTTGCGGAAAGAGGGCGAGCTGATTGTTCAGCTTCCTCTGAGTGTGACAGTGTGAAGCGCTGGACATTTCTCGCACACGAACACACATTGTTGGCTCTTGATTGTTCTTCCCTCCTCACAGTGATGTGACGCAGCGAGACGCAGGAAGCAAGCCTGCACGCATGGTGCATTGAGACCCGGGCACAGCGATGTGCCTGGCGCGTAGATGACATGTGTGCGCATGAACGGGCATGCATTTTCCTTGTGTGTGTAGCTGTGCGTTGGGAGAAGGGCGATGAGCCAATATGTGTTTGTGTGTGGGGGAATGGCTGGCAGTTGCTTTGCTGCACACGTGGATGTGGCACAGTGAAAACAAAACGTTGTCAGCTGTGTGTTGTGGGTGTGGCTGTGGTTGCCTTTGGAGGCAAGGCGCAGCCCGCTGTGACATGCGGGTCGATGAAGTATTGCGAGCGAGAGCAAGCAAAGCTTTGCATGGATTGCTGGTGTTGAGCCAAAAGTCTATGATGTTGAAGCAAGTTGCAAGCCGCTGGCGGAGTGACGGCAAGGCGCACATATG
>NW_004754897.1:0-4916 GCF_000188695.1 Salpingoeca rosetta | reverse complement strand
TATTAACGGCAGGTGGCGACTGTCCTTGATGATACCAAGCTTGCGCATGCAGGAGGCAATCCCGCCGTGATCGCGGTGTGGATTGTTCTTCTTGAGAGGGTGCCTTGAGCAACACTCTATCATGAGTGGAGGCAAACTGTGCTGTGAGCACGATGATGATTTTAGGCACGCACACAGGCGTGGATGAAGTACATTTGATGCGAAACAGTGTTGTGTGTTGTTTCGAAAGAGAGCCATGCGCACTGCATGCTGCTGATGGGCACGTGCTGCCATTGTACTTGTGTGTGCTGTGTATTGTGTGTTGTGTGAGCAACGTTGCGTTGTTTGCACTCACACACACACATGCATGCAGATGCGAAACAATGGTGGTGTGTGTTTTGTTGGCAGAGCAGGTTGTTGTCACTGGCACTCGCTGAGAACAACACACACATTGTGTACTGCATTGAATGACACTGCTTCATCCACACCTTCTTGTGTGTGTGTGTCTGGGGTTGTTGTTGTGTGCATAGCCACAAGAACAAAACCAAAAAGAAAAAACAGAACGACCCGAGTGGCACGTGCAGCGATGTGCGTGTTGCTTGTGGAAGCTTTGTTTGTTGGGGTGCAGGACGAGTGAGTGAGTGGACAATGAGGGGAAGAAGAAGGGAACATGCACAGCAGTCATTGCATTGTTGTGTTTCTTCTCTCTCTTGTCCCTTTGTGTCTCTCTTATCTCTTCTGAATCTTCGACAGCCATAGCTGGGCGGCGGCTGTGGTGTGTTGTGTGTGTGCAATGTGATGTGTTGAGCATTGTGTTGTGTGTGCATTGTGTGTGCATTGTGTGTGGGCTTACAACCTACACGCATTCGCATACATCTACGCACGCATTCAACGCATTCACACACACTCATACACTTTCACACCACAACCTGCCACTGCCCCTTCTATGGAGAGATAACTGGTCGATCCTGCCAGTAGTCATATGCTTGTCTCAAAGATTAAGCCATGCATGTCTAAGTATGAATAGTATTCTTGATACTGTGAAACTGCGAATGGCTCATTAAATCAGTTATAGTTTATTTGATAGTTTGCAACTCGTTTTTCGGAGCGGTGTTGTGCTAGACGGATAGCCGTGGTAATTCTAGAGCTAATACGTGCGACAAGGCCCGAGAGAGAGGTGTGTGTATGCGCATTTTTTCTTCTCGAGGGCTGCATTTGTTAGGTATAAAGCCAGCAGGAACATGACTGGTGAATCAGAATAACTTTGCTGACCGTTACACTTTTGTGTGTGATGGTGTCTCATTCGAATTTCTGCCCTATCAACTTTCGATGGTAAGGTATTGGCTTACCATGGTGACAACGGGTGACGGGGAACATTTGGTTCGATTCCGGAGAGGGAGCCTGAGAGACGGCTACCACTTCCAAGGAAGGCAGCAGGCGCGCAAATTACCCAATCCTGACACAGGGAGGTAGTGACAATAAATACCAATGCACGGTGTTTTTTATGCACTGTGCAATTGGAATGAGAACAATGTAAAGACCTTATCAAGGAACAATTGGAGGGCAAGTCTGGTGCCAGCAGCCGCGGTAATTCCAGCTCCAAAAGCGTATACTAAAGTTGTTGCAGTTAAAAAGCTCGTAGTTGGATTTCATGCGGGGTTCACGGTGTGTGGGTGGAGAGGGTGTGTTCTACGCGCGCCTTCTTCTGCCTCGCACTGTTTGCGCTCTGCAGTTTTAATATTCCCTGGTGGCGCCTTTGGCGCGTGCCCTTGATTGGGTGTGTGTCAAGTCACGTAGTGGTGGGGCGCTGTTGGGGGCTTTACTTTGAAAAAATTAGAGTGTTCAAAGCAGGCAGTCATTTGATTTGCTTGAATAGATTAGCATGGAACAACGGAAGAGGACTTTTGGGCCTGTACTGTTGGCGTGTGGTGCGGGGGTGTGGAGTGAGAAACCGCAAGGTTTTCTTGTTCCTCCCTCACCACATCGGGTCTGAAGTAATGATTAATAGGGACGGTTGGGGGCACTGGTATTTCGTTGTCAGAGGTGAAATTCTTGGATTTACGAAAGACCGCCGACTGCGAAAGCATTTGCCAAGGACGCTTTCATTGATCAAGAACGAAAGTTAGGGGATCGAAGACGATTAGATACCGTCGTAGTCTTAACCATAAACGATGCCGGCCAGGGCTCGGTGGGCAGCACAAATCATTCTGTGATGGAGGCGCCATCGGGACCTTTAGGGAAACCAAAGCGTTTGGGTTCCGGGGGGAGTATGATCGCAAGATTGAAACTTAAAGGAATTGACGGAAGGGCACCACCAGGAGTGGAGCCTGCGGCTTAATTTGACTCAACACGGGGAAACTCACCAGGTCCAGACATGGGAAGGATTGACAGATTGACAGCTCTTTCTTGATTCCAAGGGAGGTGGTGCATGGCCGTCCAGCTTTTGTTGTGAAATCTCTGTTTGATTACGGTAAACGGCGAGACCTTGACTTGCTGATTGGTGTGCGCCTGCGTCAGCAGGCGTTGGAGATTACGCGCAAGCGTGTCTTTTGATACACCACTCAGAGGGACACTCGGCGTTGCTATTGAGCGTAAGCCGAAGGAAGTTTGAGGCGATAACAGGTCTGTGATGCCCTTAGATGTTCTGGGCTGCACGCGCGCTACACTGACGGGGGCAGCGAGTATGCTTTGGGTGTTTGTGGTGGGGAGCGTGAAAGCGTTTCTCGACGACAGACATCTATTCCTGCGCTGGAAGGCGTGGGGACTCTTGTGAAAACCCGTCGTGCTGGGGATAGATGCTTGCAATTATTCATCTTGAACGAGGAATTCCTAGTAAGCGCAATTCAACAGATTGCGTTGATTACGTCCCTGCCCTTTGTACACACCGCCCGTCGCTACTACCGATTGAATGGTTTAGTGAGGCCTCGGGATTGGCGCGTGGGCGCTGGCAACAGCTGCCCATGTCATCTTTTGCTGAGAACCTGGTCAAACTTGATCATTTAGAGGAAGTAAAAGTCGTAACAAGGTTTCCGTAGGTGAACCTGCGGAAGGATCATTCCAACAAGGAAAACGTTGAAAAGCGTGGTTGGTGAGGGATGGTGAGGGGTGAGGGAAGGTGAGGGAAGGTGGAGACACTGGACTGAGCCAACCGAGCCAACTGAGCCAACCAACCAAGTCGCTCTCACACGCTTTTGTGTGTGTGGGAGTGAGCATTGTGTGAATGAAGACAAAACAAAGCAAAAGCATGTGCATGCGTGCATGAGCATTGTGTGTCGCAGTGGAGCACATGTTGTGTGTGTTGCATTGCGATGGCAGTGTTCTTGTGTGTGTGTGGATGTACACATTTTTTTGCCTCGTGCAAAGAAGAAGAAGAAGAAATGAACACAGCAAGCAAGCGTGTGTTTGGATTGTTGTTGTGGCAGCGACTGCGATTGCACACACATGTCCGTGTGGGCGAAAGCATCTTGCTGCAGCAACAGCAACTAAAAGGCGTGTGCTGTGCTGTGGACATACGTACATACATGATAACCACAAACGAGTGAGTGAGAGGAAGAGAGAGAGAGAGAGAGGGAGCGTTGTGATGTGTTGTGTTTGTGTGTGCCAACAAACATTGTGCGTTGGAATACACACACAAACACATGCACTGCAACCACTCTGATCTCAATCTCAACATCTCATTCAACACAACCAAAAAAAACCATGAGACAACTTTCAACGGTGGATCTCTTGGCTCGTGCATCGATGAAGAACGTGGCAAGACGCGAAATGTAGTGTGAATTGCAGAATTCCGTGAATCATTGAATCTTCGAACGCACATTGCGCCTGTGTGTGTGGGCATGCGCCATTGTGTGCGTGTCTGTGCGTGCGGGCATGTCTGCCTGAGTGTCGCCACTCAATCTCATTGACAATGCGTTTTTTGGGTGCTTATGAGGGTGTGAGTATGTGTGTGGGTGTATTTGATTACTGCAACTATGCAGCAGCAGCATCGCACCTTGGCTGGTGCGATGTTTGTTTGTTGTGTAGCAGTATGAAGAAGTGCCCATGCATATACTCATGTCTCATTGCACACTGTGCATTGTTGGTGGGCATGGGGTGTTAGTCGATGCGTGCACATACACATTTTTGTTGTGTGTGTGCATTGTGTGAGACTGGACTCTGAAGAGGAGAGCTTACGACTCCATTGCGATGATAACTGTGATGGTGACTGTGAAGAAGAAGGAGTGGGTGTTTGTGTGTGAGCATGTGGATTGCATTGCACGATGATACGATGCCTTGTGCGTTGTGTTGTCGATGTTGATGTGTCACACGCACACACACATCCCACTTCTCTACTCTCATACTGTTGTCATCACTCACTGTCGCTGTGTGGGTGCCGTTGTTGCGAGACCACGGCAAGCACACGCATGATGTATCTGCATATGCATCAGGATACACCAAGCTGTGGAGCGATGTGTCAACCGGCATCCTTGTTCTGCAGCGTGTGTACGCCGTGTGTGTATGTGAAGAGGCATGTGCATTTGTGTGCTTGCACCATTATCTGGCTTAGGGTTAGGGTTAGGGTTTAGGGTCAGGGTTAGGGTTAGGGTTAGGGTTAGGGTTAGGGTTAGGGTTAGGGTTAGGGTTAGGATTAGGGTTAGCGTTAGCGTTCGGGTTAGGGTTAGGGGTAGGGTTAGGGTTAGGGTTAGGGCTAGGGTTAGGGTTAGGGTTAGGGTTAGGGTTAGGGTTAGGGTTAGGGTTAGGGTTAGGGTTAGGGTTAGGGTTAGGGTTAGGGTTAGGGTTAGGGTTAGGGTTAGGGTTAGGGTTAGGGTTAGGGTTAGGGTTAGGGTTAGGGTTAGGGTTAGGGTTAGGGTTAGGGTTAGGGTTAGGGTTAGGGTTAGGGTTAGGGTTAGCTTAGGGTTAGGGTTAGGGTTAGGGTTAGGGTTAGGCTTAGGGTTAGG
>NW_004754898.1:738998-740817 GCF_000188695.1 Salpingoeca rosetta | reverse complement strand
TGGTTCGTCCTGAAGTGCTGCTTGCATCGCCCGCGCTCGGCACGTCGCGTGCGCTTCGTTGCGCCCATTGTGCATTTCCTCATCTTCTTCCTGTTTGAGTTTGTGGTTTTCTGTGCTCGACTTCACGCCTGGACCACCAACGACAACGAGTACACGCCGTCGTGGACGGCGGAGGGCGAGATGGTGTTCCCCGGTCCAGCGTTTAGCTCAAGCCTCAGTCCCGATTTCCTGCGCGAGGTTGGCTGCAGCGACTTCATCTTGGCCAATGGCACAACAAGCACACTGGAGCCGGTCGGCCCCAGTGAGTGCAGTTTGGGTATCCGGATCGGAGCAAAGCTGTCGCCAGGCACGGTGGCCACCATCAGCCTGGTCCTCGGCTTGATGGGGTTCGTCCTGCTGGAACTGTTTGTGCTCCTGCTGGAGATGGGAGATGGAACTGGAGCGCCTCAAGCTGAAAACCTTGGTGATGTTGCCCTCGCTTAAGGCCGCGCTGAAACTGGACATTTCCGTCGATGACTTCAACAACTCCCGGGATGAGGACTTTGAGGAGGAACAGGAGCTGGTTGAAAGGCAGCGCCATACTGCTGAAGGATGCCGAAGGTCGTCCTGTCGTTGTTTAACAGTCTCAGTGCATCCAACCCCATGATCCTTGATGCCACTACTAGGCAACAAGGCAACACCCACACTTTCTTCAGCCATCGATAACATGATGGCCTTGTCGTACTCGCCGTAGCGATCCTTTATCCTTTTATCACCAAAGACTTTCAAGAAATGTCCACTTTCGCCACGCCCACGCCCGCTCATCGTCCCACCACCTTCCTTGCCGACCATCCCCTCCACCATGTCATCGGATATGTTCAAGCCGGCACAGCCGGGGTGCCCGCTCGCTGGGGCAGGTCTCGTAAGTTATGGATCAGCATGCACAAGATGATGGTGCAAGCTGGTGTGGGACTGACGAAGTGAAAATATGACAGGTGGCAGTGCACTCGTGCTGTTGATGGACTCCCTGATCCATCCTTTCAAACTCACAGATGACAATGTTGACACGCCCCCTGCTTTGCTTGTGTTGTCAACCTCTCTCAGATGGAACTCAAGACACCGGAGTACCACAATGAGCTTCAGTGGCAGGTATGTCGGGAAGGCCACTTGTGCGCCGCCCACCAGTGTTCGATTTCTGCCAGTGTAATGGAGACGCGCGCGCACACACACATACACGTACACACACACACACACAAACGCACACACAAACGCACACACACACACACACACACACACACACACGCATGTACACACACACACACACACGCATGTACACATGCAGATTGTCGGGGATGGCTCCCAGATCCTTGAAGTTGTCCTCAACCCCAACGACGCCGTCACCGCCGAACCCGTGCGTTTGCGCTTGATACATTCATGCCACGATGCGTGAGCTTAGTACCGTGCATACACCTGAACCCACTCACATTGCACCACTGCGACTCGCCTTCAACCTACCTGCTCCCCATCCCCCCTTTGTCGCTCAGGGCACCATGGTGCACATGTCATCCGGCCTCAAGCCAGACGTGCACCTCGGCGGGGGCTGTGGGCAGGCGTGCACACGCAGCTGCTGCGCCGGCGAAAGCTTCTTCCGTGTCAAGTACCAGAACAACACTGAGACGGTGGGCGAGATGTGTTGTGTCCATGTGTACACGTGCGTGTGCGCGTGCGTGCGTATGCATGCGTGCGTGTGTGTTTGTGGACGATTGTATGTGTGTGTGTGTGTTTGTGGACGATTGTATGTGTATGTGTGCGTGAGCGTCTTGTTGGTTGTCTCTGCAAA
>NW_004754898.1:726498-733998 GCF_000188695.1 Salpingoeca rosetta | reverse complement strand
TCATCGTGCGCGGCAACCTCACCGTGACCAAGTTCGCCAGCATCGTGGCCGAGCCCCTGCCGCTTGCGTGCTCCACCCCGGCCCCGTCGGCCACCGCGAGCGGGCAGGGCGCAGCCGGCGGTTCCTTCTGGACGGCCGGCGGCAACTCTGCAGCGGTGCAGGCCAGCGACCCGTCGCAGCACTTGCAGTCGCTCAGCGGCGGTGCTGCCGGCGGCGGCGACATCAGTGGTCAGGGCCGCGGCCTCGGTGGTGGCGTACTCGACATCTTCGTGGAGGAGCAGTTTGTCTTGTACGGACAGCTGCTTGCCAATGGCCAGGATGCCTCGACTGCGAGTGCCGGTGGTGGTTCTGGCGGCACCATCCGCATCGTGTGCCAGGAGTTTCTTGGTGGCGGGTCGCTGTCCCTTGTGCAGGCCAATGGCGGCACAGGGTCCACGTACGGCGGTGCTGGTGCCGGTGGCGAGGTCATTGTCGAGGCAGCAGTCCGCACTTACCCTTCGGCCCTCATCCAAGCCCACGGCGGCCTCACACGTGCGTGTATTCTCTGTGTGTATGTGTTTGTGTGTATGTGCGTGTAGCGTGCGAGAGAGTGTGTATCGTGCGAGCGTGTGTGTGCGTGTGTATCGTGTGCGTGTGTGTGTGTGTACATCGTGTACGCGTGCGCTCGCTGTGGAAGTTCAAGCAACTGCCATCTCCATGTGCTATGTACCAAGTACTTGCCATGTCCTTGGAGTGCCTGACTCACACAATTGCACACACAATTGCACACACAATTGCACACACAATTGCACACACACACACACACACACACACACACACACACACACACACACACACACACACACACAGGGCCCGATGTGCAGCTTCATGCAACGGCGAGCATCGGGGCTGTGTCTGCGTCGAGCTGGCTCCCCGTCACCCGCGACCAGTTGCAGTGCTCGACGAGTGTCATCAGCAACTGCAACTCGTACTCGTACAGCGTCGATTCAACCCCGGGCCACCTTGACGACTGGGCGCGCCTGTACGGTGGCGTGTCTGCTGGTGGTGGCTGGAGCCCCAACACGAACGATGCCGACCCGTACCTGCAGATGAACCTGGGCAATGTATACGTTGTCTCCGGCGTTGTCACACAGGGTGGGTCCTTGCACTCGTCTTTGCATGCTCTCAGTCTGTGGAGTCATGCTCATGCGTTTGCGTGTCGGTGTTTGCATTTTGGTGTTTGCGCGTCCATGCATCTGAGTGTGCATGCGCTACCGTAGACACTGTTCCTATGCCAACCTTGTCGTTTTGCCCAGACTACTGTGACGGATGTGCGTTTTAAGTCGCCCCCGCGCACACGGTCGTGTGGGCCTGTGCGCTCCGTCTTTCACAAACACCCGTGCCTTTCGCAACACCCTCACTCACTCACTCACTCACTCACTCACCCCCCTGTCCCCCCCCCACTCTCTCTCAACCCTTCCAACGCTACAGGCAACGAATTGACGCGGTACGTCGTGCGGGAGTTTGAGGTCAAGTACTCGCTCGACTGCAGCACCTTCACCACATACGGCGAGGAGGGCGTCACGCGCACGTTCCTCGGCAGCACCAGCCCCACGCAGAAGGTGTTTACCCGCTTCAGACCCGTGCGTGCACGCTGCATTCGCATCTACCCGCTCGGCGGCACCGCCGTTGGCGCCCGCATGGACGTCCTCGGGTACGCCGAGACGCCAACAAGCAATAACCAGCTGCCCGTTCATCCATCGCCTCTTTTTGTCAACGGGTGAGTGGACCTGCAGCTGCAATGGATGTATTACTTCCGTCTGTGTCTTTGTCTGTGTGTCAGCGCACGCACACACATGTGTTTGTTGCACGCCGCTCTCTCCAACATAAACTATCTAGTTCTCTAAACGCCCCTTCATGTCCCTCCCAACCCCCAACCCCCCAACCGCCTTCGTCACATCCGTTTGCACCCCCCTCCCTCCCCCAACTATCATCCAGTTGCCCCGAGAGCCAGTTGCACCATGGCACGTCCAGTGCCACCATCACTCTTGATACCCCAACAGCTGTCGATCCCTCGGGCGCCGTGTTGCCCTCCACCGTTGCCGTCTGGCCGCAAGTTGGCGTGTCCAGCCCGTCCATGCCGGCCACTGTTGGCACAGGCACACACGCATTCACCTTCTCCGCCTCCGACGGCATCTACGCCACAGACACGTGCACCACGCAGGTGGTGGTGACGCCCAACATGCTCACGGAGACAAGCGGCCTGTGTCCAGCAGACATCACCATCACGGCAGACGTCGACCGCAACGACGCCGTCGTCTCCTTCACCGTGCAGAGTGGCCTGTCTGCATCCATCGCACCAGGGTCCCGCTTCCACCTTGGCGTGACAAAGGTGTTCCTGTACAGCGCGTCCGTCTACTGCAGCTTTACCGTCACCGTCAACCAACGTAAGATGGTTGCTTTGCTTTGTCATGCGGTGTTGCGTCGCGTTGTGTTGCGCTGTGTTTTACCAATGTCTTCTAATGTCACCTCTCAACCACACTTCCCCTCCCCCTTCCACGCTCACATCCCTCATTCTTGCATCTTAGGCACGAGAGCATCTGGTAACGGTGGGCCCGGAATTGTATACATGATCAGCGAGAAGTCGCTTGAGATTGACGCCGGGCGCGCCTTCCGCCAAACCAGCGTGGCCCCTGCTGACGATCACACAGCGTGGCTTGCAGACTACAAAGGTGTGCGTGTGTGTGTGCGGTGGTGTGGTTGTGTGTGCGTGTGTTTGAATGTCTTCATTCGCTGTCGGTCCCTTTCTGTTGCCCCATTACCTTCTGTCACCTTCCCTTCCTGCCACCTTTACGCGCCTGCCCTCCTTTGCTTTCAACCCTTGTTTCTTCTCTCACTCAACACACCACTCATCCCACGCACCTCGCATCCACACACTCATCTCACCCCAACACACCTCCCACCATACTCATCCTTAACACCCCCCCCCCCACTTCTCCCAACCCCAACCACAACCCCAAACATTCCCTTACAGACACCGCGTTCCTGTACGATCCGGCGTACTGGTCGAGCAAAGTGGACCACCTGATCATCCGCGAGGGCGGCCTGGTGGTTGTGGAGGGCGGCAGCGCCACCGCCTCCTTCACCTCCATTGATGGGCAGACGGGCGTCTTCCACGTCATGGAGTCACAGAAGGTCGAGGTGCTCACCCTGCTCGATTCCCGCGCCATTGTGGGACCGAGGGCAGAGCTCGTGCTCAAGGGCTCTGGTGCAGTGGACGTGTCGGGCACTCTCGACGTCGCTGGCAAGCTCACCGTGCCCAACACACCGGCCCTGTCCTTCTCCCGCATGGGAAGCGGCGTGACCCTGCACGCAACATCCCCCACAACGCAGCTGCGCACGGCCTCGCTCTCGCTGAGCGACACCAAGTTCACTGTTCTGCGCAGCAGCCCGACCACAGCATGGACGCTCGCATCCACACTCGCCACGTCCCTCGTTCGCTCCTTGCTCACCATCGACGGCGCCGTTGATTTCAGCGCCGCAGATGTGACCGTTGACTCGTCCTCCTCCCTCGCGTTGGATGCACAGCGCTCGCAACCTACCACGCACCGTATCCAGTGGTCGCCGACCGCCGGCTGGCAGGACCTCAACATCCACTACGGCGACACGGTCGAGTGGGTGTGGCAGAACGAGGAGCACCACATCACTGAGCAGGGCGGCGCGTTTTCCAGTGGCGCCTCTCCCACGCGCAGCGGTGTCCTGCGGCACACCTTCAACGCCATTGGCATGTTCAGCTTCAAGGACTCCGCGCTGCCGGCCACCACCAGCACGGTCGTCGTTGATTTCGGCTTCTGGTCTACACCGACCACCAGCGTGGACCTCGCCTCCCTCACCGTGCAGGCATCGTCCCATGTCCGCCTTGGCGGCTGCACCTTCGATGTCCTTGCCGTCACTCTGGCCTCTTCGTCGTCCCTGCGCGTGGACGTGAACGGCACAACCAAGATCAACACGCTGAGCGCAGCAGACTCAACCGTGTACTTCTACCACCCCGTGTCGTGGTACACTGCCGCCGGCGGCCGCTCGCAGTCCATCACCCTCTCGTCGCCGGGGTCCCCAGGTGCAGTCATGTACTGGGACTACGTCGCTTACCTGCGTGACGATGGTGTATTCACGGACACGTCTATGGTGGGCATTGACTTCTGGACCGTGGGCTCAGGCTGCACCATGTATCCTGGTCTCACCCGCGTCGACCTCGACTTTGTCGACACGCTCACCATCAACGGCCGCATGGACCTTACGTTCAACGACTACGAGGAGCAGGTACCCGTGCAGACGCTTGCTGTCGGCGGTACCAGCTACATCAACGTGCCCGTCACCCTGCACCGCCTCAAGGACATGTCCGTGGGCGGGCTCCTCGTCTTTGACAACATCGCCCACGCCACCAGCAGCGACAACAGCTCCGTCTTCGACACCACTTACGTCTCCACCATCGGCGCCACCATCGATGACGTCAGCATCACCGTCAGCGGCACGTGGCAGGCCGGCCACGTCAACGTTCGCGCGGGGTCGTTCCGCCTCACCAGCGGCAACGCGGCCGTCACCATGCTCGTCAAGGACGATCTGCTTCGCGTCGACGACCTGTACTCCAACGGCCGCCTCACCGTCTACAACCGCGTTGTGTTCCGTGCACAGGACGGCACGTCGCCGATGACCTCGTTTGCCATTGGCGGCTCCGGCGCCGTGTCCATCGACGACGACGACGACTGGCTGCCCGCCGGCTCATCGCTGCACGCGGACGCCGTCTCCAGCGCCGGTACCTTCACCGCCCGCCTGCTTGAGCTTGTTGCCGCGTCCACCTCCATCTCGGGCGGAACCACAACCATGCGTGCCAAGAACGACATTGCGTGCACCACCACCCTCAGCGTTGGCGGCAGGCTGTTCATCGACAACCAGCTCACCATCCGCGCCAGGGACTGCACCAGCAACCTCACCTCCGCCTCTGTCGGCTCCTCGGGCGTCCTCACCCTCGACTACGTCGCGCAGACTAGCAACGCGCCCGGCGTTTGGTCAACAGCGACAGGCTCCTCCCTGCACACGGACCTGCTCTCCGTGTCCGGCACCTTCCGTGCGGGCCTGGTGGAGCTTGAGGGCGGCACCCTCACCGTCGGCACCGGTGGCGCCATCACCATGGAGGCTACTGCCGATCGCGTGCACTTCACACGCGCCACAATCGGCGGAGACGTGGACATCCGAAACCCCGTGCACGTGCACGCCCGCAACAAGGTGGACCGCATGGACTTCTTCACCATCACTGCCTCAGGCAGCGTCACCCTGGACACTGTTGGCCACGCCACGGGCACCAAGGCGTGGTCGCAGCCCACCGTGTCCCACGTGCACACCGCTACCATGCGCGTGGACGGCGTGTTGAGCGCTGGCCAGTACGAGACGTACCTGGAGGGCACGAATGACCTCGTCGTCGGCGGCACCATGACATTTGATCCGCCATCTCTCGGCCACGTCATCCGGTACCAGACCATCTCCGTCTCGGGCACGCTGACGGTGGAGAAGCCCATCAACCTCACCACAACACACAGCTTGTCCATCACCAGCAGCGCCGGTATCATCACCCTCGACAACGAGCGCCACACGGCAGATGACGCGCCGGCGTGGGAAGCCTTCCCGCCCTCGGTGCTCGGCAGCACCATTTACACACTCGACGTGAGCATCAACGGCCGCTTCAAGGCCGGCTACCTCTGGCTGCGGGCGGACTCCCTCAGCATCGGTTCCACAGGCGTCATGACCTTTGATGCTGCCAACCAACAGCGCGCCTGGGTCCGCTCCGTCAATGTGGCGGGTACACTCAGCGTCTTGCGCCCCGTGCGCTTCCGTAACCAGGACGGCAGCAGTCGCATGGACGGCTTCTCGCTCACGCACTCTGGAACCGTCACCCTCGACGTTCTTGGTCACAATACCCCCAAGCACGTCTGGACTGGCAACACCAGCTCTCTCATCTACACCCAGAGCCTGATCGTGGCCGGGCGCCTGAACGCGGGCCGGCTGGAGAGCATCATGCCGGGCGTGCACACGCTTGAAGTACGCAGGACCGTCGTGTCGCCCACGTCCACAGTCAACGGCGTGTTCACCTTTGACCCCGTCAACATTGGCGATCCGGCCCTCTTCTACTCCGTCACCGTCAACGGCATCATGACTGTTCGCCGCCCCGTCAACTTTGACATAACGCAGACCGTGTCCGTGGGCGGCACGCTCACCCTGGACGACGACGGGCACCAGGGCGTGCCAACCGTGCCCTGGGACCAGTACAAGGAATCTGTGATTGGCCGCGTTGTGGACGACGTCACCGTCTCCGTCTCCGGCCGCATGGACGGCGGATACCTCGCGCTCAGGGCGGCGCAGGTCACCGTCAGTGGCACGCTCACCTTTGACGCCTTCGACTTCCAGGCACACGTTGACAGCATGGACGTGAGCGGTGAGGTTTCGGTGCGGCGCCAGGTTCGCATCCGCAACCAGGACCGCACATCTCGCGCCACGTCTTTGGACGTGCACCACGGTGGCACCATGACCCTCGATAGCCTTGGCCATGCTACCCAGGATCACACATGGACAGCCAATGCGTCGTCCCTGTTGCACTTTGAGAGCATCAGTGTTGATGGCCGACTCGACGCCGGTCGCCTCGAATGCGTCTTCCCACCCGTTGACACACTCACCGTGGGTCGGACCCTCGTCAGCAGCAGCCCCGATTCGTACGACCGCGGCGTGTTTACGTTTGACCCCAACTTCGTCTCTGCACCCGCGCTCTTCACCAGCATCACTGTTGCAGGCGAAATGCATGTCAGGCGCCCGGTCAACCTCAACACCACCTCCACCATCGACGTGTCCGGCCTAGTTGTCCTCGACGTTGACGGCCACGCCGCGTCGCCGCGCGCGTGGTACGCGTATGAGCCGTCCCGCATTGGCACGACCGTCGACAATGTGTACATCCGCATCAAGGACGGTACCTTCAACGCGGGCCTGTTTGAGCTTCGCGCCAACCTGGTGGAGCTGCTCCCGCTGCCGTGGACGTCGGGCTCAAGCTCTGGCGTGCATCGCAGGTCCAAGCTCACCTTTGACGCGTTTGAGCACCTCGCCCGTGTTGACCAATGGAACATCACCGGCACCGTCGAGGCGTGGCGCCACGTCAACATGCGCAGCCAAAACGCGGGGGTCATGATCGGCCTCACCGTTGACGTCGGCAGCACCTTGAACCTGGACCAGGTCACCCGCCAAGCCGGCGCAACCTTCACGGGCGAGTCGTCCATGGCCATCAACGACTTCTACGTCAAAGGCACGTACCGCGCCGGTAAGATGGCCGTGGCCAACCCCGTCCAGCCGTGGTGGACCCACATGTACGTGTCTGGCTACTTCGAGTTTCTCCCGAGTCGCCTGTACGACATCAACACGTGTCGCATCGCCAACAACGGCCGCGTCCACGCACTGGAGCCGCTCGGCCGCGCGTCAGAGTGG
>NW_004754898.1:725198-726398 GCF_000188695.1 Salpingoeca rosetta | reverse complement strand
GGTAACGGTGGACGGCCAGGGTCACTTTGCAACCTACGGCCCTGCTGCGGGCATTGCAGCGAGCGGTGCCGGAACTGGCGGTAGCAACGCCGGCCGCGGTGGCCGCACCCCATACACGACCGCAGCAGCTCCCGTGGGCACCATCTACTACCGATACGCCGCCAGCACCCCGCCCGTGGAGAACCAGATGCCATCCGTCTGGGGCTCTGGCGGTGGTCTGTCAGGCAGCGGTGCGCGCGGTGGCGGCTACATTCAGGCGCACGTGTACGGGCCCTCGGGCACGCACATCACCGGTACTGTTCGCGCCAACGCAGACAGCGCTGGTGGCAGCGGTGGCGGCGGTGCGGGCGGCAACATCTACCTCCTCACCACCTCGCTCACGGGTTCGGGTCGCATGCAAGTCATCGGTGGCAACGGCGCCGGCAACGGCGGTGGTGGCAGCGGTGGCTTCATCATCGCCCACTATGCCAGCGGCAAGTGGTACAGCGACCAGACAGACGTCCAGGGTGGCACGGGCTGGGAAAACGGCGGTTCGGGCCTGGCGTACCTGGTTGGGCCCAACAACTTCCGCAACCTCCGCGCCGACAACCGCGGTCGCTCGTCGCGCATGCAGACGGATGCAGACCACGCATCTGTGCGGCAGGCAGGCGCTGCGGCGTTCCTGCTCCCAGAGACGGAGACATTCAACTTTGAGTTTGAGTACGTGGAGGTGTATGGTGCGGCTCATCTCGTGTTCCAGCACCCAACAGACGACAACTCGCACGCGCGCATCACCGCCACGGAGGTGGTTGGCGACCGCACGGGCTACCTGCACATCCTGCCCAACCAGACGCTGGACATCACCTCCGTCGAGCCGTGGAAGCGCTACAACATCTCCTTCATGCCCCAGGTCTACGAACACGCGGACCTGATTTTGCCCCAGCGCACGGTGGAGTGGCGCTGCCAGAACTCACCGGCCTACCCCAGCCTGTCCATCCCCTGCACGATTCGCACGTGGGGGTTCACCAACATGCACCGTGCCCACCTGCTCGTCTCGCACGGCGCAACGTGGCAGTGGCAGCTTACCTCTGTTCGCGACCTCACCTGCGTCGGCATGACGGTGCAGGACACGGGCACCGTTGATTTCTTGAGCGCCGTCGCAGACGAGGCAGACGTGTACACCCTCACAGTGGTGGAGGACGCGCAGAACGAGGGCGAGCG
>NW_004754898.1:723964-724929 GCF_000188695.1 Salpingoeca rosetta | reverse complement strand
GCAGCTCGAGCCGCGCGGTGGTGTCTCTGGAGTTTGTCGTGTCGGATCGCCTGTGGTTGGAGGGCACCATCTCCTCCAACGCGGGCGGCTCCCTCGCCTCCGGCGGCAGCGTCATCGTGGACGTCAACTACTTTGAGGGTTTTGGGCACATTCAAGTGCACGGTGGCAGCGGTGGCGCGTATGGTGCTGGTGCTGGCGGTCGCATTGCCGTCCACTACAAGCGCATCCACCTCTTCCAGGGCACGTTTGAGGCGTACGGTGGCACATCAGATGCCTCAACTCGCAATGGCGGTGCAGGCACCGTGTACCTGAGTGACACCAGCTTTGGTGTTGTCAACCGCACGCTGATTGTTGACGCTGGTAACCGCGACCAGGGCGGTCTGGACATGGTGCCAGACTTTGACGACATCTCCAGCGACAGCGGGCGCACGTGGCTCCCTGCGCTCACGGCTGCAAAGTACGACTTTGAGATTGTGCGCATCCTCAACAAGGGCGAGCTCGCCATGATGCCGGAGATGAAGCAGCCGTACGGCCTGCACGTGGACCGCTTCGAGGGCGACCGCACAGGCGTGTTGCACACTGGCGAGCAGCAGCTCATGGTGGGTCAGTTCTCCGAGCTGGGTGAAGTGCGTGTGAACCAGTACGCCTACCGCTACGGTCACCTGGAGCTTCCAAAGAAGTTTGAGTGCTTTGGCATCACCATCCGGCTTCTCGGCTTCTTTGGCGGCGTGGAGGACCTCACTGTTGGTCGCGGCTGCGTCCTGGAGTTGAGCAAGTTTGGTACCACATAGGACCAGAACCAATCCGTGTACTCTTTTAACAGCCTCACCGTGCTATCAGGTGGTGAGGTGCGACAGTACGACAACGACCCGGTCACCTGGATCACCCTGCAAGCCAACGTGCTTGATGTCCGACGGGGGTGGGCACGTGCATGCCCCTCGCCTCTATGTGGACGCCGGCAATGT
>NW_004754898.1:695700-699416 GCF_000188695.1 Salpingoeca rosetta | reverse complement strand
TGCACGGTGTTGGTACCATCTCCGTCGCTGGCGGCGACGCCACGCTGCTCCACCTGTGGCAGCGCGGGCAGCGGTGGCCGCATTGTGATTGAGGTGGCAAAGACCAACCACTTCCAGGGCAGCCTGCTCACCCGAGGTGGCAGCGGGCGCCTCGGACACGGCGCATCTGGCACGGCGTATGTCACGTCGCAGCCCGCCGGTTATCCGTTCCGCCAGCTGTTCCTGGAGAACGCCAAGCGCGACACGGACCCGTACACGCGGCTCTCGGGCTGTGCGGGGGCCACGGCGTATGCGTTTGACGAGGTGCACATGGCCGACAGCGCCAAGCTGTCGACGACAGACGACACTCAAGCAACGCTGACGCTGACCATTGTTGACCTGGTGTCCGATGAGTCAACCACCATCCTGGTGCACGACAAACTGACGATGCATCTGGAGGCTGCCACGAGCCGCAACGTGATTGCTCGCATTGCCTCCAACCTCGTGCTGACGGAAATGGGCGAGGTTCGCCTGCCACCAGCGGTGCAGTTCGTTGGCCCCCGCAACTCGTTTGCTGGCCAGCTGACCAATGCTCAGCGCGTGTTTGTCAAGCCACACGGCACCCTGTCCTTTGCGGATACAGTGCGCACTGCCAAGTACGAAGACGGCACAGGGTATGTATTCATCAGCCAGCCGAGCGAGTTCAAGCTTGGTGCCTTCCAGCTTGGGCAGCACGCCACAGTGACCTTCAACGGCGATCAGTCCACGGACGTCACGCTGGCTGTGGGTGAACTGAATGTTGGCTTCGCTGCTCGCATCGTGGCTCACCGGATTTCTGCGCGTGTTGGCGAGTTGATTCTTCAGCCCCAGTCCGTTGTTGACCTCAACAACAAGGGCTTCCCGCCAGGGCTTGGCCCATGCCCCGGCAGCAGCAACACTGGCGCCGGTCACGGCGGTTTTGCTGGTGGTTCAGGCGCCAGTTGTGCCAGCGGCGCCTTTGAGACGCCAGACATGCCTGGCAGCGGCGGTTTGACCGTGTACGGTGGTGGACTCGTGCACATCGTCAGCAGCCTGGAATTGCGCCATGCAGGCAGCATTACTGTGGCTGGACAGGACGCCACTTCCGGCGCTGGTGCGGGTGGTTCCATCTACATCCAGGCATCAAAACTCACGGGCACGGGCGACCTCGCTGCTCGCGGTGGCTCCGCTTCGTCCGCGGGCTCTGGTGCTGGCGGCCGCATTGCCGTCATCGTGGACACGTTGTCGCAGTATGCCGGCGAGGTGTACACGTCTGGCGGACACGGCAGCAACGACGTTGGCGCGCCAGGCACCTTCTACTTTGTCAACGCCCGCCTTGGGTCAACAGAGGTGTCCCTGCAAGTTGACAACGAGAACGGCGCGGCGCACGCTGACACCCCCACGACCGTGATTGAGCAGACTGGTACGACAGACTTTGTGTTTGACCGCCTTGACATCCTCGGTGGCGCCCGCGTGGAGTTTGTGGGCAGCAGCCTCCGTGCCGTGGAGCTGGGTGGTGACAAGACGGGTCACCTGCTCGTTCAGAATGGACAGAGAATGTGGGTCGCTTTCAGCACACCGCGCAGCACATCTCGACTGGTGGCGGCCCATGACTTTACGGTTGACGAAGGTGGCGAGCTGATTTTGCCCCAGTCTGTCGCTGTCATTGGCCACGCTCTGCATGTCAATGGCAAGCTCACAAACGCCAACCGCCTCACGATTGGTGCGAGCGCAAGCGTTTTGTTTGGCGAAAACATGATCAAGGCTGGCCTGAACGAGTCTGTGTCCACGTTTACCCACCCAGTGTACCGCCGACAAGACGTGGCTGGCGAGCTGACCTTCGATGAATTAGAGCTGCTGTCTGGGTCGACGTTCTCGGCGTTTGATGGTCTCTCGCTCGTACTTCACAGTGGCGCGTTTAACATCCGCACGGGCACCTCCGTGCACCAGGAGCATATGACGCTGGACGTTGGCCTGCTCGTGCTGGAGCGCGGGTCGAGGATCGACTGCAGTGGCGTTGAGACTCAGGTGCAACCTGGCCTCTGCTCGCAGTGCGGTGCTGGCCACGCCTCACACGGCGGTGTCGCATCTGATGCGCAAACGCCATCCGCGTACTTTGGCACGCTCTACGCGCCCACGACGACGGGCTACCGCGGTTCGCAGGGCGGCAACGGCGGTGGACACATCTTCATCCAGGCCATTGACGTCTTCGTGGACGGCGTGCTTGCGGTTGATGGTGCAAGCGGCGGCGGCTCTGGCGGCGGCGGCTCTGGCGGCTCCATCTTGATTGAAGTTGGGGACGAGCTGCGAGGCACGGGTGTCATCCGCGCTGACGGTGGCAACGGCTACATCGGTGGCAGCGGCGGCCGCGTTGCCGTCCACGCTGCCTTTGACCTCCAGTATTCAGGCACCATGCAGGCGCTTGGCGGCACTGGCACGGCTGGCCTGGACGCCGCTCACGGCGGTGCGGGCTCCGTGTTTGTCGAGGATGTTGCACTGGGTGGCGCGGTGCGAACCGTGCTCACCATCGACAACGCAAACCATGGCCACAAGCAAGTGCATGAGATTGATCAGCACGACGTGCACCATCTCAACTTTGCTGAGCTCGAGGTGGTTCGCACCGGCATTGTTCGCGTGCACCCTGCTGTGCAGGGCATCATGGTTGACGTTGAGAAGCTCACTGGCGACAGGACCACAACGATCCACTGCTTCGCCAACCAGACGTGGATCTTTGACCCTCACGACCGCCGCGTGCAGCCGCTTGTGGACCTCATCCTCGATGCTGGCGGCGAAATGGTGTTTGCGCCTCACCTGTTGTACGCCGGCACTCGCGCCTTTGACTGGCGCGGCCGAGTGACCAACGTTGCCGACCTCGATATGACGCGTGGCACCACCCTCAACTTCTACCTCACCAGCGAGCTCTCCGCTCGCAACCTCACAACGTGGGAGACTTTGTGGGTGAACCCTGCAGGCACGTTGGACCTTGCGTCCTTGCACTTGCAAGCCGAGACTCGCATGTTCCTGCAGAGTACCATGGGCTTGACTGCCTCAATTGGCTTCGCTGACCTCAAGTTTGGTGCTGAGGTGGAGACAGACTTTGTTAACGCCACCATCAAGTACCTCGACGTGGAGGCTGAGTCAAGCATTCTGCTCTCCGGGGACCGCCAGCTCGGCGACAGCCCGCGTGGCGCTGGCAGCTTTGACGGCACGTCGGCTTCTGGTGGCGGCCACGGCAGCCCCGGCGGTCGCGGCAGTCAGAGCGTTGCTGGTGGTGCGCAGTACGGTGACCTCTACCTTCCAACGCAGACGGGTTCTCGCGGTGGCAACAGCGGCGGCTACGGTGGCGGATGGATGAAGCTGAGCAGCGAGTATGTCGTTGTTGACGGCCTCATTGATGTCAGTGGCCAGGACAGCGTGCCCACGCGCGTGTCTGGTGCTGGCAGCGGCGGCAGCTTGCTCATCTTCACCGATCACATCACGGGCTCAGGTGACCTCAACGTGAACGGTGGTCGCGGCCTGGGTGCCCGCCAGGGCGGTGGCAGTGGTGGTCGCCTGGCCATCCACGTGCCAGATGCGCCCGTTGCTTTCCGTGGTCGCTACCTGGGCCTTTGGTGGCAGCGCTGCGGGCTCTGACACCTCCCTGCGCGGCGGCGCAGGCAGCGTCTACCTGGAGGACAAGCGAGCTGGCAAGGTCTTCCGCCAGCTGCGCATCGACAACC
>NW_004754898.1:680488-694523 GCF_000188695.1 Salpingoeca rosetta | reverse complement strand
GCCCTCTATGTCAAGTCAGAGACGTCAACAACCCCCACTCTTCACACAAAACCAATTGGCACGTTTGCCTTCGCTACACTTGAGCTTGGTGCTGAGTCGAAGACGACGCTCCAGCCACCCTTGGGTCTCGACCTTGAGGTGGACGAGCTGGATGCAAAGTGGAACGTGTACGTCTCCTGCGAGTTTATGGATCTCGAGGCCACCACTGTCATCACAGACCCCGATGTGGTGTTTGACATGACTGGCCGTGGCCCTGACATTGACGGTCCTGGCACACCAACAGGCCACACAACGGGCGCAGGTGCGGGCTACGCCACACAAGGCGGCCACGGCGCATTTGCACACGGCAGCCTTCCTGGCGGCCCTGCGTTTGGCAGCACGTTTGAGCCCACGCAAGCTGGCTCTCGCGGCGGTGCTCGCCTGGTGAACGGGGAGCTTGTGCCCGGTGGCCGCGGCGGTGGCCATGCGCATGTGGTGGTCGCGCAGGTGCTTGACCTTGAAGGCACCATCATCGTTGACGGCGCCGCTGGTGCGGAGGAGACGGGCTCCGGCGGCGGCTCTGGCGGCGCAGCCTGGATCAAGGTCGGGCACCTCAGAGGCTACGGTACTGTTTCTGCACAGGGTGGACACGGTGGCACATGCTCGCTGGGCTCACCCTGCCACACCACACCAGTCAGCGCTGGCCCCAGCGATGGCGGCAGCGGTGCTGGCGGCCGCATTGCCGTACACACGCGCCTCTTCAACGAGTGGCGCGGTGAGACCCCGGCTGGTGCAGGTGGCGTCAAGATGAACCCACAGCACGTGCCCAACCCATCGTACCTCGGCGCAAGCTCGACGTCCTTCAGTGTTGGCAGGTATGGCGCTGGCTACTATCCTCCCGATGACGAGTACTGGTTCCCGGACTGGACGTCATCAACGACGACAGTGCGCCGGTACCAGGCAGAGGATGGCGCCTACCTTGGCGCCTTCACCTTGCCACAGCGCTACATCATGCAGATGTGGGGTGATGTGGACAGGTACTACTACACCGCCGACTGGCAAGACCACACCGTGTCCAAGTGGGGCCCATGGCCGAGCACGTATCGCCAGTGGTCTGTTAGCGTCTCTGATACTGCTGCTGGCGTGTCTGTGGACGCAGACTACGTCTACGTCATCACGCCAACATCAGCCATTGTGCACCGCCTTTCCAAGGCGGACGGCAGCACAGTGCGCTTCTACGAGCCCTCTGGCGCGGAGAAGCCGCCCCTGACCCTCTCCGGGGCCAACAACTTTGGCTCCACGACATATGGCGGCCTGGTGGTGGTTGCGGGGGAGGTGTATCGCGCAGCGTCAAACAAGGTGTATCGGTACAGTCTGGAGACGGGCGAGTACAGCGGCGTGTCGTTCACAACGGCGGTGTCGCAGGTCTCCCTCGCGTTCAACGGCCGCGACCTGTGTGTCAGCCGCGACACAAGCTCGTCCGCACCACTGTACTGCTACCGCGTGCTCCACTCTGATGTTTTCAACACCGAGGCGGAAAGCAACGGCGTTGTGATTCCGACTGAGGAGATGTACCACTACAGCAACCGCACGGGCGGTGATGTTGGTGGATCTGGTACCGTCATGTACGAGGACCTGCTCACAGACCCGCTTGACCTGGCCGTGCTGCCTGAATACCGCACGCGCCTGTACCTTGATGGCCAGAACGCAATGCCGCCCAAGCCGTTTTTGTTCCGCGAGCGCAACCCCAGGGTGGTGCGGCACCAGCGCACGGAGCTGAACAATGCGTCGTATGCCTTTGACGAGCTGCGCATGCTTGACGAGGCACAGGTGGAGGTCGCGCCCGCACACGAGGCTGGTGGCACTGCGCCGACCCTGTCCATCCGCAGCCTTGTGAGCGACGGCAGCGCCTTCATCCACGCGCGAGCCAACGAGACGTACTTTGTTGACTACGAGCCCGGCACAAACCGCCACGCGCGCCCGTTTGTGTCCGGCTTCCTATTGACGAGGAGGCAGAGCTGCGGCTCGCCAACTACGCCGAGATGCACGGCACACGTGCGGTTGCGCTCGACTGGCGCGGCCTCATCACGGGCGTGACATCTCTGCGCTTGATGGAGGGTCGCCGCGCGGTCGTTGGGCCCGTGGCAAGCAACGCCCTCGTCCAGGGTGAGCAGGTTGTCACGACCCCCACGCCGGGCGTGCTTGACCTCGGCAAGCTGGAGCTGGAGTACGAGGCGGAGGTGGAGTATCCGCTACCACTCGACCTTGACGTGGGCGAGCTGGTTATGCGCGCGGACTCCTCTATCCGCGCTCCCAGCATGTTCCTGCGCGTCAACGAGGCGTTCATGGAGGGCGACTCTGTTCTGACCACGACGGCCCGTGGCCCAACGCTTGGGGATCTGCTGCTGCCTGACGCGCCATTCAAGGCCGAGATGCTCGGTGCCGGCGACAACATCACTGCCGATGGCGTGTTGTTTGGCCAGGGCGGCGGTCATGGTGGCTACGGCGGCTCGCACGTCATCTTCGGTTCTGAGGAGGACCCCATCAAGGGCGGACAGGCGTACGGCTCGTACAAGACCCCGCGCCACCCCGGCAGCCCCGGTGGTGGCGTTGGCGGTGGCGTTGGCGGCAGCATCATGCGCGTGCTTGTCGGCCTCTCATTGCACTTGGACGGAAGCCTGGAGAGCATGGGCGCTGACGCGTCTGCCCCCAACTCTGGCGGCGGCTCTGGTGGCAGCATCTGGATTGAGACCACGACGTTTGCTGGGCATGGTGTCATCAACGCGACTGGCGGCAGCGGCATGGACCGCGGCGGCGGTGGCGCGGGCGGCCGTATCGGCGTGCACGTGCGCTGGTTGCGTGAGTTTGCCGGCATCTACGAGGCATTTGGCGGCTTTGGCGGCGCCCCCTCCAATGCATCAGGCAACTTCCCTGGCGAGGCCGGTGCTGGCGGCACTGTGTACTACACGGACTCGAACGATGGCCTGGACCAGCGCGAGCCCATTGTGCGCGACGACCAGATTGTCGGCTTCAAGGACGCGCACGTTGCGCTCATCCTGGACAACGACAACCGCAACCACCACCTGGCCACGGCCGTCACGGACGAGGAGAACGGCTACTTTGAGTTTGACGAGCTGCATCTCTTCCACCACGTCACCGTGCTCTTCCACAACCTCACGTCAACCATCATCTCCCACAAGTTCGTTGGCGACCGCACTGGCCGCGTGCACGTGCGTGGCATGCAGCAGATGTTTGTCGAGGTTGTTGAGGGCGTGGCGACGGAGTCCATTGCGCCCGTCAGCTATCGCATCGACCCCACGGCCGAGGTCATCTTCCCAACGCGCAACACCTTCCTGGGCACGCGCACACTGGCAGAGGGCCTTGTGACCAACATTGAGGACTTCCGCGCAGCGGAGGGCGCGCTCGTCGTGTTCACAAACACGTCTCGCACAGCCATGCTCGAGGGGTCGCCACTCAACAAGACGTACCTGTGGATGACCACACCAGGGAACCTGACGTTTGGCACCATGACCATGCAGCGGGGCTGCGTGCTCGACCTGGACAACATCCCAGACCCGCTCACCTTGCAGGCGTCGTCCTTGCTCATCAAGTACCAGTCGCTCGTGCTCATGAACCGCGGCTACATTGAGACCTCTTACGGTGTGGTGGAGGGTGGCGGCATCCTCAACCTCAACTACACCGGCCACCCCGAGATGACGGGCCCCGGTGCGGGCATGAACCACACGGACGAGCGCGGCCGGCCCCGCGGCGCCGGCGCTGGCTACGGCGGCCAGGGCGGTGGCTTCCACGTGGTGAAGCCGCGCTACGAGTCTGTTCCGGGTTTCCCTGGCCTGCGCGGCAAGTACATTGAGGGCGTTGGCTCTGGCGGCCTGGCATACGGCTCCGTGGTGCAGCCCATTGAGCTTGGCTCTGGCGGTGGCGCCGGTGCGGCTGGATCGCGCGGTGGCAGCGGTGGCGGTTTCCTTGTTTGGCGCTCCGAACTGCAGCTGCACGTGGACGGCTTTATCCACCTGTTTGGCCAGGACGGCCAGGGCAAGAACGCCGGTGGCGGCTCTGGCGGCTCCTTCTTCGCGGAGACACTCAACATGACCGGGCACGGCACGATTGACGTGAGCGGTGGTCGTGGTGTTGAGCTTGGTGGTGGCGGTAGCGGTGGGCGCATCGGCATCCACTGCCACTTTGCGCACAAGTTTGGCGGCCACTACCGTGCTGCGCCCGGTGAAGGCGACACGTACGGCACCGCTGGCTCCGTGTACCGCGAGGAGACGAACCGCGGCCCGCAATACGCCGACATCAAGTACAGCAAGGAAGGTGACGTGATTGCGATTGAGCCTGGCTTCATCTATGTCAAGTTTGATGCCGAAGACCACCTCGTCCCGTGGTACTCGCTCATGATCGAAGGCAACTCGACGGTGTTTGAGTTTGATGAGTTGGAGCTGACGCGACACGCGAACCTTGAGCTCTTCCATCCCTCTCACTTGGAGAACATCACAGCCGTTGTGCATGAGTTTGTTGGCGACAATACTGGCCGGCTGCACCTGCGTTCAGACCAGCAGCTCTATGTTGACTATGTTGCGAACGAACCCGGCGAGAGCACTGCGCCAGCCAGCTACTGGATCGACGAGGGGGCTGAGATCATCCTGCCGTCGACCGTGTACCTGCGCGGAACGCGAAGCGTGTTTGAGGGCCAGCTGACAGGCGTGATTGACCTGTATCTGTTCTACGGCTCTGTGTCACAGTTTTCGTCCACAGCCAACACGGCGTTCCTGGAGAATGGCACGTACTCGCTGGTCACAAGCCCGGGTAACTTCACGTTTGGTACGGTCACGGTTCGCCGTGCATCGGAGATTGAGTTCCTTCGTGTCACGACTGAGCTGAACCTCAACGTCGCCGACCTGACCATCAAGTACGGCGGCACGGTGCTCATGAATCACGCCGACATCTTCTCATCCACGGCGTACATTGAGGCCACTGGCCGGCTGTCGCTGGACGCGCGCGGGCCCGGCGGGCTTGAGGTGTACATGGGCCCGTCTCCCGGTGTCACTGTCAACGACATTGGCAGCGGCGGCGGTCACGGTGGTGAGGGCGGTGGCAACCACACGTTCATGGACAACGGCGTGCCCATCCACTTGTCACCAAAGGGTGGTGAGCCGCACGGTTCAATGTACAGGCCCACGCAGCTCGGCTCCGGCGGCGGCCACGGCAAGGGCGGACGTCTCGTGTCTCCCGGCGGCCGCGGCGGCGGCCAGCTGTTCTGGGACTCTGCCGTGTCCATTGAGGTCGACGGCACGCTGTCGTGCCGCGGTGGCAATGGAACTGGCGAGAACTCGGGCGGCGGCTCTGGTGGCAGCATCCTCATCCAAACCACAAACTTTACGGGCCACGGCGAGCTTGCTGTGAACGGCGGCCACGGCACAAAGCGCGGCTACGACGGCGCTGGTGGCCGTGTTGCCGTCCACTGCGAGTGGCGGTACAAGTTTGGCGGTCGCCTGCGTGATCGCGGCGGCAACCGCCTTGAACCCGAACCGCTCACAGAGGACCCTGTCCGAACGCAGACGGTGCGCATCGACCGTGCACACTCGTATGGTGGCGGCTACAACCACGAGACCGACATGTACTGGTTCCCGCACTGGCCGGGCTCCCTCATCTACACGTACGACCGCGACTTTGAGTACCGCGGCGTGGTGAGCGCTGGCTCCAAGACACACATTGCACAGATCTGGACCGACTTTGACGGTTCATGGTATGCTGTGAGCGACATCAACTCGCAGCTGGACAGCACGGTGACCAAGTTTGCGCCACTTCCGGAGCGCAAGTACTTTGAGCCACCACACGAGCCGCAGGTGGTGTGGGAGGTGCGTCTTGGCCCCAGCACGGCCGCGGTCGCCTCTGATGAGTACTATGTGTACGCCATGCGCCGCGGCAGCAACACTGTGTATGAGCTGTACAAGGACAATGGTGAGACGGCGCGCACGTTTGCACTCGACAACGTGCCCGGGCTGTCTTGGAACAACCTCCACGGCGGTCTTGCCGTTGGGCAGGAGAAGCTGTTCTACGCCAGCGGCTCGCAGGTGTACCGCTTCAACCTGAAGGACGGCAGCTACGACGACTACTCCTTCACCGTCGGCTCCAACGTGGACGGCCTCAACTTTGACGGCCAGGACATGTGTGTGCACAGCAACGGCGACTCACGCGACATCCGCTGCTACGCCGTGTTTGACGAGAACGTCTACGACGACGTGCACCCCGAGCGCATCTCCAGGCACCTGAACTACACCCTGAACCCCTTTGGCGCAGCGGCAGGCACCATCTTCGTGGCTGAGAACCGTGCGCCGCCGTCGTACAAGAAGCTCAAGTATGACCCTGTGACTGGTGAAGAGTACGAGGAGGTGAACCGCCTCTATGCACACGTGGACAACGAAGGCTTTAACGTGCCCGGCGCTACCGTCATTCTGGAGGACAACACGACATATTACGAGTTTGATGAGCTTGAGTTGACTGGATACTCGCGCATGCTGGCGTACCATCCGCAGGGCGAGCCTGTGACCGTGGTGGTGCACCGCTTCATTGGCGACAAGACTGGCCAGTTCCACGTCCGCAACGACCAACTCATTCTGGTGGAGTACGTGGAGAGCACGACGAACCATACGGAGGCGCCGTGCTCGTTCCGCGGTGACGCCGGCTCGGAAATCATCTTCCCCTCCGAGACGCACCTGCACGGCGTGCGCAGCGTCTTTGAAGGCCTCATCACCAACGTGGAGGACATGTACATTGAGGATGGGGCAACGCTGCAGTTTGCCTCATCGTCGCAAACGGCGTCGCTGATCGGCAACCTGACACGCATCTACATGACACAGCCTGGCAACATTACGTTTGGCACGCTGACCATCAAGTACGGCGGCACGCTGGAGCTGCAGCGCATCAAGAGCCACGCGTTCACGCTCACGGTTGCGCATTTGCATGTGCAGTTCAATGGCAACATGTTCGCCAACGAGGCGACCATCCTCAGTGCCACAGGCAATATCGAGAGCGAAGGTGTGTTGCACCTTGACGCGACCGGCCACCCGGCCGAGACTGGGCCCTGCAGAGGCAGCACGGTCGACGGGTACGGCTCTGGCGCCGCCCACGGAGGCCAGGGTGGCGGGCTCCACGCGGAGCATGCCACGCAGGCGTGCGACAGCGTGTACGCGCCCGATGACTGGGGCTCTGGCGGCGGCAACGGCCTCGGCACCGGCGGCTCTGGTGGCGGCTTCCTCGTTTGGGAGGTGGAGTCCCACCTGGAGCTGAACGGCCGCCTGTCTGCGCGCGGCGGCAACGGCCAAGGCTTGCGGTCTGGCGGCGGGGCCGGTGGCAGCGTGCAGATCCGCACGTACAACATGTCTGGGCACGGCACGATTGACGTGCATGGCGGCGCCGGCGGCGTTGACGGCTTTGGTGGTGCTGGTGGCCGTGCGGCCGTGCTGTGCGAGCTCCGCTACCGCTTTGGCGGCGCGTACCTCGACTACGGTGGCATTGACGAGCACCCGGCGTTCACCACGTCGGCCGCGCTGACGCAGCGCACGCTTGACCCACGCAGCTACGGTACCGGCTTCAACATGCATCTGAACGAGTACTGGTTCCCCAAGTGGCCGGAGCCGTTTGCGTGGCGCGTGGACGCTGACACGTTTGAGCTCCGTGGTACGGTTGAGCTGGGCACAGACAACGTCATGCAGCTGTGGTTTGACGACGACAACTACTACTACACGGCAGACCACACGGGCAACAAGATTGGCAAGTACGGGCCCTATCCCGACAACGACCTCATTTGGGAGGTCGACATGCAGTACGAAGAGTTTGGGCAGTACGCCTCTGGCGTGGCCGTGTCTGGCCGTGAGGTGTTTGTGATGCGCAGCCGCAGCGAAGTCATCTACGTATACGACGTGATTGACGGTGCCATGCTGCGCACGTTTGCACTGGAGGGCGGCCGCTCCACCTACAACAACGCTGACCTGTACGGCGGCTTTGCCATTGTGCACGACAAGATCTTCTACGGCTCTGGCACGCTCATCACGCGCCACGACCTGGCCACGGGCCAGTATGACGGCTTCTCCTTCTCCACGGCGGTCACCATCCGCAGCATGGTGTTCAACGGCGAGGAGCTCTGCGTCTCCGACAACACCGCCAAGCTCTGGTGCTACCAGGTGCTTGTGTCCAACACGTTCAAGCATCCGCAGCGCGGCGGGCCCGTCAACATGCGCGGAGCCGCAGCGGGCACGACCTATGTGGAGGAGAACCTGCGGCCGCTGGAGTACCGCATCGTGCGCTACTCGTACTCGCTCAAGGAGACGGTGCTGACAGCTGACCACACGTACCTGCATGTGGACAACATTGGCGTCAACGTGCCGTGGGCATCGGTCATCAGCGAGGAAGGCACGGACACGTATGAGTTTGACGAGGTGGAGCTCACGGGCCACTCACGCCTCATTGCCTACCACCCTGGCACGCAGGTCAATGTGACCATCCACAAGTTCATTGGTGACCGCACGGGCCAATTGCACGTGCAGGACCAGCAGATTGTGTTTGTGGAGTATGTGGAATCGCTCAGCAACAAGACAGAGGCGCCCTGCAGCTTCAAGGTGGACGTTGGCGGCGAGATTGTGTTCCCCGTGGAGGTATACTTGCTCGGCGTGCGCTCCGTGTTTGAGGGCATGCTCACGGGCATTGAGCAGCTGCATGTGGGCGACGGCGCTTACGTGGAGTTCTCGTCCTCGGCCAACACGGCGCAGCTGGAGAACGAGGAGTACGTGGACGTCACAACGCCAGGCAACTTCTCCATCCCCATCATCATGATCAAGCGCAACTCTGAGGTGGAGTTTAGCCGCATCGAGCACAATCTCACCATCTCTGCAACCGACATCTTCATTCGCTACGGTGGCTTGATGATGATGAACGAGGGCAAGATCGACACCACCCTCTTCTCCATCGAGTATGGCGGTGCCCTGGCCGCTGGTGGGCGTGGCTTTGCTGCGCAGACCGGCCCGGGCTCTGGCTTTTACGACGGCTCCAACGGGCGTGGCCTCGGTGCTTCGTATGGTGGGTACGGCGGTGGCCACAACATCGACAACACAGCCCACACCCCGTATGGCACGGTGTACGAGCCTCTGCTGCACGGTAGCGGCGGTGGGATCGCATCTGGCGCCACCCCGACGGAGACTGTCTGCTACTCGAACAACGCCGCGGCCATCATCAGCGTGCCGTGCATGCGCGGCTCGGGTGGCGGCGTTGTTCACCTGAACGCCGGCTCGCAGGCCGAGATGGACGGCGTGTTGATTGCCAACGGTGCAGAAGGCGTTGTTTCGAACGGCGGCGGTGGCAGCGGTGGCAGCATCTTCATCGAGACGACCAACTTCACGGGCCAAGGCGAAGTCAACGTGAACGGTGGCGCAGGCCATGGCTCCGGCTTTGGCGGCTCAGGCGGACGCATTGCTGTGCACATCCGCCACCGCCACACCTTTGGTGGTGCGTTGCGCTCCGTCGGTGGCCTGCCACAGGGCGGGCCCGGTACGGTGTACGCTTACGAGATCAACCGCGGTCCACAGTACGCGCTCTTCAAGTACAACCCCGAGCTGAAGAAGATCGCCCCTGTTTCGCCACACCGACACGTGCGCATTGACCAAGAGAACAACGTGGTGCCTCAGCCGGCGCTCATCATGGACACGACTGGCGACTTTATCGACTTTGACGAGATGACTGTGGACGGGTATGCCAAGTTGTACTTCTACCACCCCGATGATCAAGAGCATGTGACGATTGTGGGCCACGAGGTGCGCGGTGATCGCACTGGCATCATTCGCGTGCGGTCGAACCAGCGCTTCTTTGTGGAAGTGGTGGTGGCTGCAGAGAACGTGCACGATGCGCCCGTGACGTACTACGTGGATGAGGACGCGGAGCTGCTCATGCCGCCCAACCTCATCTTGCGCGGTGAGGACCTGATCCTTGAAGGGCGCCTGACCAATGTGGAGCACCTCTACGTTGAGAGCGGCGGCGAGTTTGTGTGTGACGGCCAGTGCCACACAGCCCTGTTGACCCTGGAGAAATCCAACGACACAGTGGTGATTCACGGCATTGAGTACGAGGTGGTGGAGACGTCCAAGTCATTCTACCCCGAAGACGCGTACCGCAGCCTGCAGGACCCGCACAGCATGAAGTTCTCTACCGTAGAGGTCAAGAACACGGCGACGCTCAACATCAAAGTGCCCAACGCGGATGTGGAGGTGGCCGACTTTGACATCCGATTTGGCGGCCTCGTGCGCAGCAACACGCAGGTGCTCACGCTGAACATTGGCGAGTCGTTCTTTGAGCACACGGGCCGCCTGGTTGCTGATGGCAGCGGCTACGGCGCCAACACGGGCCCGGGTGCCAGCTCCGACACCGGTGACCGCGGCTGCGGTGGTGCGTATGCCAACGTTGGCGGTCGCGGTGACTACTGCTCCAGCCTTGGTTCCGTGTACGGCTCTGTGTTTATGAACTCGGGCCGCATGCCTGGATCGGGCGGCGGCGGGCCCAACGCAGGCGCTGGTGGCGGCCTGATCAACCTCCTGGTTGGCGGACGACTGCAAGTGGACGGGATGATTTCCTCCAACGGCGGCAACGGCGGCAGCTACAGCGGCGGCGGTTCTGGTGGTGGCATCTACGTCAATACGGAGCGGCTGACTGGCCACGGCGTGATCCAGGCCAACGGCGGCAACGGAGGCGCATACTCCGGTGGAGGCTCTGGTGGCCGCGTGGTGGTGCACATCACGGCGCACGAGTTCAGATGGGATGGTGCTGTGACGGCGTTTGGTGGACGGTGCGGCGGCGCGTCGACTGACAACGGCGGCTGCCACACTGACACGGAGCACGGCGGTGTTGGGTCCGTGTATGTGCGCTCGCACCCTGACGATGGTGACGCGTTCCACACGCTCATTCTGGACAACCGCGGGCGCAACCGCAACACGTATCCGTTCGTGCTGGATGAAGGCCAGGTGACCTTTGACCACCTGCACATGGTGAACAATGCGCGCTTGCAGTTCAGCACCAAGACGACGCCCTCTGCCCCGGCGTTCTTCAAGTCTGTGACTGGTGACCTGACTGGGCTCTTGTATGTGCAGTCTGGCCGCGAGGTGCACATTGGCGGGCGCGAGCTTGAGGCGTCGTACCCAGCCGTGGACATGACAGTTGATACTGACGGCCAGCTGGAGGGCACGCTGCGGTTCTTCGTGCGAGACACGTTCAACGTGCATGGCATGCTCTCTGGCGTGCAGTCGCTCTACCTGCTGCCTGGCACCCGCATGAACATCAACGGCGGGCGCACGACGTGCTTGGAAGGCACGTGCTCGGCCGCGGAGCGGAGCTGGATGGACAACAACTACATGTTCAAGGACCTGGTTCTGTACAAGGGCGCTTCGATTGTTGACACGAACAGCAACGGCAACACCAAGTCGCTCGAGCGCGTGAAGGACATCACTGTCCTGCATGCAGACAGGCTGCACATGCAGTATTCTTCCTCCGTGACGGCGTCCACGATTGCCATCTGGACACGTCAGGCCAAGGTTGACCAGCGAGCGAGCCTGTCCACAAACGCCCGTGGGTACACTATCAGGACCGGTCCAACAACACCAAGTGGCAGCAGTTGTCGTGACAGCGTCGCTGGTTCATATGGCGGGCGCGGTGGACGCGGAAAGCACGGCAATTCGTATTGCGGTGTCGAGGCTGGTGATCCTTATGGCCACGCATGTTACCCTTACCACGCAGGCGGTGGTGCAGGGTCAAACTAATTTGTGTGTGTGTGTGTGTGTGTGTGTGTGTGTGTGTGTGTGTGTGTGTGTGTGTGTGTGTTTGTGCTTCTTTTGTTGATCATGTTGTTCTTGCTCTTGCTCTTGCCCTTTCATTCACACCCTTTCTCTGGTTGACTTGTTACATGAAATCAGTCATCCTCCGTGTTGTTGTTCTTTCTTTGTGCACATCCCCTCGTGCGCAATCTCATGTGGTCATTCACATGAGCGTCTCTCACTCGTTTTGTCCCTTCTTTTCATTGTCACGTTCCTTCATCATCGCATATTTCGTTTGTTGACTTGGAATGAGCGTGTGCTCTCTGCAAGTGTTGAAGCAGATTGAGGTGTTTCTTGTGCCTTGGGTACTTGGTGAGCTCGGGAAACTCACATACATACCGAAGGGCGTGATCATCTTCATCTGGATTGTTGCGTTTGCTTTTTCTTTGTCGTTTTTTGTCTCGTGCTTCCTTCTTTACTGCCCCCCTCCCCCTCGAGCTCTTCCATCGCGTTTCTCTGTTGACATCATTTGCGCTTTGACGCCTCATTTGTTCTCCTACATCATCACGTTTGCTGCTTTCATGCATGCACTTGTTGTTTTGCTGTCCTTCTAATTTGACTGACACACCGACCACAGCCAGAACAGAGGAACAGATGAGGAATGGGTGGGAAGGGAATGGGGATTGGTAACAATAGCACCGTAGTGTTGATGTGGTGTAGAGGTGTCACCGCAGCATGTTTGGGCACGTGACAGAAGGGCGGTGCCAGAAGCGAAGAAACAACAAAAGAGACAAGCGCACCAGCAACAAAACAGAAGGGGTGGCCTGACACCCACGTCTGTAGGTCTGTTGAGCCGCCACAAAACATCGCTGCTGCTCGCTGCTTGCTTGTTTTTTGCTTGCATGCACGCTGGCTCGCTCTCGAGCCTTGGAACACAAGGCAGTAGCGGAAGCAGGTGAAGCTTAAGTTTTCAGGGCTTTCGTTTTGCAGTTGTGCGAGCCGTATTGGGTTGCAAGGTTGCATATGACGTGAGAGGCTGAGGGCATCCCTGCCTGCGTTCTCCCCCCGTTTTCGTGTTGAATTGTTTGCTTGCAGGCAGGCAGTGCGAACTTGCGTGAAAAATTTCGCCCAACAATTTTGCTTTTGCTTGCTTGCTTGCCGCGCCATCGCTTCCAACTTGCGGTGGATAGCACACCAGCGGCTACGTTTCGCACGAACTGCGCACGCAAAGACGCCCGAACGGAGGGGGTCGCTGGCTGCAAAGAAGTTGAAGACCACCAGCCCGCCTGCAAAGACCAATTCAACCACACACACCAAACCACAACAAGCGTCTAAGCGTGCGTGCGGCTGGCGAGAAGAAGCTGGCTGGCTGACAACACGTCTCAGAAGTGCACGCAAACACACACACACACACAACGCGTGCCAGCGCACAACAGCAACACCACTCCAGCAAAGAGACAGAGAGAGAGAGAGAAAGAGAGAAAGAAACAAGAGAGGGCGCGCGCTGACCGCGCGAGCAGACAAAACGAAAAGGAGGACGCAGCAACAGTGACGTGTGCCACCATGTGCACGGCCCGAGCTGCTTGCCTGCTCATCTGCCTGATCCTGAGTGTGATCGGCACTGCGGCAGGATACAGCGAGGGCGGCGGTGCGGTGCAAATCATTGCTTCCACGCGCCTTGAGTATGATGGAAGCGCCTCCTCAAACGGAGGCTCCGGCCATAGCGGCAGCGGTGGCGGTGCTGGTGGAAGCGTCTGGTTGGAAGCAGACTACCTCGAGGGCCACGGCAACACACAGGCTCGCGGCGGTAATGGCGGCTACCACAGCTGCTACCTTTGCACACCAACTTACGGCGGCGGTGGTGGCGGTGGACGAGTCTTCACCTCCGCGTTCCATGAAGCAAACATTGACATCCAACAGGGCTATTCTGTCGCTGGCAGCCCAACCTATGACGACGGCGACGACGGCTCGCAATGCGTGAATACCGCCTGCAGCGGCCACGGTAGCCTTGTTGCCGGCCAATGCCAATGCAACGCAGGCTGGGCTGGTCTGACATGCTCCTTTCAAGACTTTTGCGAGGCCAGCAACGGCGCCCTCAACGCTGCGGGCGAGTGCGTGTGCAATGCCGGCTGGTCCGGCTACCGCTGCGAGTACCAGTGCGATCGTGACTCGACATGCAGCGGCCACGGCGAGTGCAGCCCGCTGGGCCAGTGCGTGTGTGACCCGTGCTATGGTGGCCAGTTTTG
>NW_004754898.1:678910-679932 GCF_000188695.1 Salpingoeca rosetta | reverse complement strand
CCTGAAGCTCTGTATCTGCACCTACGAGAAAAGGGTTTTGGGGTGACCTTGTGACGTACCTGGCTGCCCAGGCAACGGCCCCTGTCTCCCAGCAGTGAGGCAGAAGGGCGTGTGCGGCTTGAGCGACGCCGAGCGCATGCGTGTTGGCAAAGTCCCTGCTCGGGCAACGGCGAGTGTAACACCGCCGACGCCGTGTGTGAGTGCAACCCCTGGCTGGCGCGGCCCCGGCTGCGAGACGCCAGACTGCCCTGGTGAGCCCGACTGCTTTGGTCGCGGCTACTGCAACTTCACGCTGCCCAATCCCGTGTGCCAGAAACTGCGAGCAGGGCTGGATGGGCCCGGACTGCAACACGCCCTGCGTCCACGGCGTTCAAGACCCTCCCAACTCGGGCATCTGCGTGTGCGACCCTGGCTGGACAGGCGAGAGCTGCAACCTCGAATGCAACGGCCACGGCACCATTGATTCCGCCACCAAGACCTGCGTATGCGACTACCTCTCCGGCTACTGGGGCGAGCGCTGTGACATCCGCGGTTGCCCGGGCAATGGGCCCTGCATCGGAGGCGAGACGGCAGACGGCGTGTGTGGCCTGAGCGGGCGTGGAGCGCATGCGCATTGGCCAGTCGTGCTCTGGCAACGGCGAGTGCAACGCCGCTGAAGCGAGGTGCGACTGTGAGCCCGGCTGGACGGGACCCGGCTGTGAGACGCCAGACTGCCCCGGCTCACCAAACTGCTTTGGTCGCGGGTTCTGCAACTACACGCTGCCAACACCGTTGTGCCAGGACTGCCGTGGCCCCTGGATGGGCCCTGCCTGCAACGACCCGTGCGTCCACGGCGTCCAAGATCCCCCAAACTCGGGCATCTGCGTGTGCGAGCCCGGCTGGGCAGGTCGTGGCTGCGACGCAGAGTGCTCCAACCACGGCCGCATTGTCAACGGCAAGTGCCAGTGCACGTTTGAGCTCGGTTACAAGGGCTCCCTGTGCGAGGTGCCTGGCTGCCCCGGTCTGTACGGCTTGGATTGCTC
>NW_004754898.1:677443-678322 GCF_000188695.1 Salpingoeca rosetta | reverse complement strand
GCCAGTGCGACTTTGACTCGCTACAGCGGGCCCGGCTGTGAGATTTCGGCTTGACTGGCTGCACAGCAGCACTGTGCACGTCATCAACGGCACGCGCACGGTCTGCAGCGAGGCGTGCCGCTGGACTGCAGTGGCCACGGCGAGTGCAACGAAGCCCTGTTTGAGTGTACCTGTGAGCCCGGGTGGAAGGGCATCGGCTGCGACACGCCAGACTGTCCCGAGGACTGCAATGGCCGTGGCACGTGTCGCCCAGTCGTATTAGAGGATGGCACTGTCGATGTGCGCTGCACCGGCTGTGCGGTTGGCTGGATGGGCGAGGCCTGCGATGAGCCCTGCATCCACGGCCGCCAGGAGCCCATGGACTCGGGCATTTGCGTGTGCGAGCCGTGCTATCACGGCGACGGCTGCGAGCTGCTGTGCAACGACTACGGCACCTGCGTGAACGGCACCTGCGATTGCGGCACGTTCAACGGTGAGGGTTTCTGGGGCGAGTTCTGCCAGCGCCGAGGCTGCCCTGGCGTTGGCATTGACTGCTCTGGGCGCGGCGACTGCCAGCCGAGCACCCAACAGTGCCTATGCTACGCTGGCTGGCTGGGCGATGGCTGCGACCAGCCGGACTGCATTGGTGACCCCGACTGCTATGGGCGCGGCACGTGCGAGGGCCTTCCCCGCGAGCAGCCGCGCTGCATCGACTGCGACGATGGCTGGATGGGCATTGACTGCAACGAGCCCTGCATCAACGGCACGGAGACACCCAAGAACTCCGGCGTCTGCGTCTGCGATGAGTGCTTCTCCGGTGCTGGCTGCGACATCATGTGCTCTGGTCACGGCACGTGCAACAACGGCATGTGCGAGTGCGAGCGACGAGCGGACGGCCTG
>NW_004754898.1:641149-667777 GCF_000188695.1 Salpingoeca rosetta | reverse complement strand
GTGCATCGCCGAGGGCCACACGCGCGACGCCGCTGTGGTGGATCGCTGTGGCGTGTGCGACGGTGACGGTTCCACGTGCGCGGCAGATGCGACCTGCACCGTGCGCGACGGCATGCTCATTGAAACCTTTGATGAGCACGTGTGGCAGTTCCCCGGCATGTGCACCTACGTCGTCGCCAAGGACTGCGAGTCCGACGCGTTTGAGGTGCAGGCGACGCTTGCGGCCTGTGGTGACGGCTCTCAGCGGTGTGTCGTTGGCGTTGCGCTCCGCTCCTTCTCAGAAGATCCTGTGTCGTTGTACTCAAGCCTGGCCAGTGCGGATGAGGACTGGCAGGCGTACCTGGGCCCCGACGTGATCCCCCACTTCCCCTTCACCACCAGCAACGAAGTCACGATGTATCGCCGCCTTTGGGGCTTTGAGATTGTCTCTGCCCGGCTTGGGGTACGTGTGCTGTGGCGTGTGCCGGATGGCGTGGTGTCTGTGCAGGCGAATGGTGCGCAGTGGCGTGGGGGCGCATTGTGCGGCCTCTGCGGCAACTTCAACGGCGTTGCGGGCGACGACACGCAGCTCAGCGTGACTGACACCAGCGATGCCTACTTTTTCGGGGCGCGTCAGCTGGTTGGGTACTCGAGCCACCTGCTCAAGTTTGCCAACCGCACGTGCTCAGACCCCGAGTTCCCACCTGATGCCTGCACCTCTTCCGGTGCCGCAGACACGGGCGATGACAGCACCGCGTGCCAGCTCATTTCCTCGCGCTTTGGGCTGTTCTCCCCCTGCCATGTTGCCGTTGATCCGCAACCGTTTTACGACGCGTGCGTGGCGGCGCCGTGCGATTCCCAGGTCCCATGCACAGCACTGCGCGCGTATGAACAGGCCTGTGTTGACGCCGGCGTCCACCTGGACGGCAGCGTGCAGGACGCTTGTGGCGACTGCCTCGATGCAACCGCGTTGCTGTCGCAGGCGACGTCCAGTGATGCGTGGCAGGTGCAGACGTGCCGTGCATGGAGTACGTGTCGGTACAGGTACCGTGGGCTCTTCAAGACGCTGGCCAGCTCGTCGGCTCAGTATGCGTACCCCGTGTGCTTCTACCGCTTGTTGGGTGCCTGCGCCGAGCGCGTTGCGGAGGATGCCGGCACAGACTTTAGCGTGGAGGCCAAGTTCTCCGAAGACAGCGCGGTGGTTGCCATTGCCGTTCGGTTCCAGAACGACACAGTGGTGGTTGAGCCTGCAAGCATGTTCTCCGCCCAGCAGCAACAACAGGCGGGCGCGGCTGTAACTGTGCAAGTGAACGGCATGCCGGTCGTTGTGGGCTCGGGCGCGTACCTCGGCGCCACTCGCGGTATCCGCACGCTCATTTCAACGCTTGCAGGGGAGTTGTCGCTCGCTGTTCCTGCCCTGCCTCTGCGTGTGACCATTTCCCGGTCGGACGTGGAGGTTAGCGGTCCGAGCGAGGGCGTGGGAAGCGCTTCTGGCAGCTGCGGTGCGTGCACCCTGACGCCGGCGCAGTTCACCAGCGCCAACCTGGCCTCGCACATGGTGCCTGCCACCAACAACGCCATTGGCGCGGATGCGGCGTGCGAAACGGCGCCAGAGCCGCCGGTCACGCCCCGCGCTACCTGCGAGGGCGCTGCTGCCACGACTGTGGAAGCCGCGCAAACTTTCTGTCACGCGCTTTCAGACAATGCCACGCTCGCCGCGCTCGCATCTCAGTGCCCCACGACGACGCTTCAAGCGGCCGAGTTTCACGTGTCATGCATGGAGGCCTTCTGCAGCGCGAGCGACGCTGACGCCGGTGCTGAGGCTGCGTGTGATGTCATCTCCACCTTTGACCGCCAGTGCGGCGTGCAGCTGCCGACCGAGACCCGGGATGTGTGTGGTGTGTGCTTTGGCGATGGGTCAGGCTGCGATGTGCAGGATCCAACCGCCTTCCCTGGCGCAACGTGCTCCCTGTCTCCCACGATTGATGCCCTCACCACCTTTGATGGCGCGACTCACGACTTCCTTGGCTCGTGCACGTATGAGGCCGTGCGTGTCTCTCGCGTCGAGACACAAGTGACGACGGTCGAACAAACAGTTGGAAACACGACCACATCGAAGAACGTCACGTCCGTGAGCTCATCCAGCATTGTTGTGCAGTTCCAGGAGGGCGGGCGCGGTCTCGCTGTGTCTGATGATTCGGGTGCTGTCGTTGAGCTGCGCGTGGGTGACGATGGCGCCGTTGGTGTCTGGGTGAACGGAACGGCGCTGGACACCGGCGCTTCCACCTGGCCCATGCGTGTCGGTGCCAGCGCTGGCTTTGGGCAGCTGGTGCTCACCTCGCCGACGGCGGTCACGCTGCTTCATGGCCTCGTCAAGGGACGCATCTCTGCACAAACTGGCTGGTCACTGTCCGTGCACAGGGACATTGTTCGCATGGACACCAACGTGCTGTTGCATGCTGGAGACTCACTTCTCAACAGCCCTGGTCCAAGGACCTCGGTGAGCCTCAACGTGACTGGATTGTGCACTGCGAGCGAGCTCGCGGGCGATGGTGATCTCCCACAAAGCGTCGTGGCCAGCCAGCAGCGTTTGGGTGACAGCGTGCTGTTCCAGCAGACGACGTGCACCGGGCCGGAAGACCCGGCACCAGGGTGTGCCAGCCCTGAGGCTGCGATGCGCGCACAGCTGGAGTGTCAGGTGCTCGCGTCTGGTCAGTACGCCCCCTGCGAGCAGGCGCTTGACCTCAACAGGGCGTACGCGTCGTGCGTTGCCCGCGTGTGCCTGGCCTCCACCCCTGCCCTGGCACGTGAGACGGCGTGCGGCTTCCTCGGCAACGTGGAGGCGCTCTGCTTCTCCGCAGGTGTGCGCGGTGCTGCCTCGGTGTTTGATCGCTGCGGCGTGTGCCGCGGTGACGGCACGAGCTGCAGCCTGCCCAACGAGTGCTCGGCGACGCAGGCGTCCCTGCTGACCTTCCGCCCTGATGCCACCTCCGATCGCACCGCGCTCGCGCTTGGCGAGCAGAACGATGTGTGTGACCTGACCCTGCTGCGTGCTGCAGGTGTTTCCGTGTCCGTGTCGCCAGTCGTTGGCGTGGTGCACATGGTCGTGAACCACACGGCGTCCCACACGAGTGCTGCCTTCACACTTGATCCACGGCAGCCCAACGTTGCCGTGGTGAACGGCCGCACGACCACGGGCTTCCCTGTCAGGTTGCAGCACGCTCTGCTGGAGCGCACTTCGACGGAGCTGCTGCTTACCGTATACAGCGGCAGTGCACCCGGGACTGAGAGGTACTCAAACAACACCGACTTTATCAGGCAGCCCGTGGGCGTGCTTGCTCGCGTTGTGGTGGCCGTTGCTGCGTCCTCTACCTCCATGGTGCGCGTGATGGCAACCAGCGCCGTTGTCGCAGGCAACGCCGCCGCGTGTGGAAGCACAACGCTACTGGACGCTGCCGGGGCCTCGCAGCTCCTGGCCTCATCTGTCACCGGTGGTTGCTCTGTTCCCGAGGACCCTGTGGTGCTCCCTCCCCCGGCCAACACGTCATGCACCTCTGCTGCGATGCTGTGTGCTGACCTTGACCCCGTGTCAGAGGTCAGCCCGTACAAGGACAGCTGCTTCTCGCTGGAGGAGCCAGCAGCCTATCATAACCTGTGCGTTGCCCGCGCCTGTTTCGCCGAAAGCCAAGCAGAGGCAAGGCGGGAGGCGTGTCAGCTGCTCACCCTGTACGAGCGGGCATGTGCTGCCCGATCTGGTGGGCTGCTGTACAACGTGTCCTCTGTGCGGGATCGATGCGGCGTGTGCTATGGCACCGGCGAGGACTGTGGGCCCCAGGATCAGCTCCAGTGCAGCCTGCTCGACACCCACACGCTTGTTCCCTTTGCGGCCGATTCGCTGCTGAGCACGGCAACGGGCTGTGAGTTGCTGCTCGTGGGCGACCGCGAGGACCCACGCAGCTTCATGGTCACGGTCAAACGCCAGGCGTCTGGCGCGTATGTGCTGGCGATTGCTCGCCACAACGGCTGGCATCTTGAGATTCACAGCGACGGCACGGTCGTGAGCCACGAGGCGTCTGGTGATGCCGATGGCCAGCCACTCTCAAGAGCGTTTGCGCCCACGGACCCCGTGCACATTGTCAACCCCTCAGATGACACACGCCTGTTCCGCTCGTCCGCGTCGCTGGTTACGCTTGTGGTGCCGGCGTTTGGCATCTCCATCTCTGCTGGTGCAACCAGTGTGCGCATACACACCAGCACCGCCAGCACCGCCAACATCGTCGGCATGTGCTGGCCCGCGTCCCTCGGTGTGTCCTCACTGCTTGATGTTGCGGATGTGAGCGGCGATAGCGGTGACGCTTCGTCTTCCTCAACACGGCAGGTGACGGTGCGCCCAGATTCTGCGCTTCAGCCTCCAGATGAAGCCTGCGTTGCCCCACCTGCAACCACCACCCACCCGTGCGACACCGCAACAAGCACCACCCGTGCGGCTGCTGAGGCGTACTGCGACCGCATGACCGCCCCTGGCGGTTCGCTCGGCCCGTGCCTTGCCGTGCTCGACCCAGCCGCGTACTATCGCTCGTGCCTGAGCGCCTTCTGCGCCGCGGCACCTCCCAGTATCCCGGCGGATGCCGTTGATACCTGGCGGCAGGGCCTTGCCTGCGCCGCTGTGTCGGAGTACGAGCGCGCGTGTGCACAGCTTGTGCCGGATCTCGGCTCTGTCAGAGACGCCTGTGGTGTGTGCTTTGGCGACGGCTCCGCCTGTGCACAGGAGTGGCGCTCGTGCTCGCTGCATGGCGCTTCCTTCGTTCAGCCCTTCGCTGCGGACCCGTTCCTGTTTGCGGGCGAGCAGGCATATGCCCTCCTGCGTGACTGCCAGTTTGGAGCCTTTGCCGTGTACCTGCAGCGCTGTGGCCAGGACGCGCCCACCGTGCGGGTTGAGATGACACCAGATCCGCAACGGCCAACAACGTGGCTTGAAATCCTGCCCAGCACTATGACCGTACCGGCTGAGCTGGACCGTGTCCGTGCAGACTGGGTTCTAGCCACGCTCCTCAACTCGACGCGTCAGGCTGTCGCGCCGCTGCTCCAAGAGACGCGCGTCCTCGTCAACGGTGCCCGCGTCAGCGCCAGCGCCATCCTGTCCCGCGGCGATGAGGTCCTCTTTGTCAGTGGGCTTGCCCGCGATAAGGCTGGCTTCGTGGTCAGCTTTCCCTACCGCTCCGCGGCTGGCGGCGGCCTGTTGATCGACGTCACATCGGAGGGCCTGTCCGTTTCCGTGCCGTTCCTGAGCGTCTCGTCCGATGGCCGCGGTGCTGTCGCCGTTCACGCCCACGCGTCCCTGCTGTCACGCTCCTGTGGCCTCTGCGGCTCTGCAGAGGGGCTCCGCCTGCCGGGCGCCACCGCCAATGTTAGTGTTGCTTCGGACAACGTCACGGCTGCCTGGAGCTACGGCACAGCTTGGGCCGCCCCACAGCAGTGCGCATCTGCAAACGAAACCGTCGCTGTCGAGCCGCGCCCGAGCAACCCGTGCGACTCCTCGCCGGAACTGCTGCTGGTGGCCCAACACTACTGCCACGTGCTGCGCGACACCGCTGGCCCGTACGCCTCATGCGTGGGCGAAGTCGGCATGCAGAGCCAAACATTGTTTGCATCGTGCGTGTACGACTACTGCATCGCCATTGGCAACGCCACGGCGCTGGCAGCAAATCCCGGCGATGAGATCACAAACAGCGTCGATGCGGCAATCGCAGCTGCTGCGTGCGCCAGCATCACGGCGCTGGAGGACCTGTGCATTGAGTCTGGCTTCACTGCCATCGAGACGGTGCTGGACGAGTGCGGCGTGTGCTTCGGTGACGGGTCCACGTGCGCCTCCTCCAACCTCCAGTGCGCCGTGCTCGGCTCCCACGTGGCCACCGTCTCCAACGACCTGCAGACGTTCCACGGCCAGTGCTCGTACGTGCTGGCCGAGGACTGCGCCCACGGCTCGTTTGCCATCCACGGCTACAAGCCCGAGGGCTCGGACGCGTTTACGCGCCTGCTTGTGCGCATTGGCGAGCAGGCGCTGGAGCTGGACGGCCCGCGCGTGTTCCTCGACGGCATTGAGGTCACCGAGGTGCCGAGCGTGCTGGATGGCGGCATTGTCGTGCGCAGCGACGGCTTTGACCTCATTGTCACCGCCCAGCGCGAGGGCTTGGTTGTTTCGTGGAACCCGTTCTCGGGCCAGACCGCCATCAGCGCGCACGTGCGTCTCTCCAGCGTCCTGTGCGGCCTGTGCAACACCGCCCTGGACGACGTCAGCACGTACGGCAGCAACGTGCCCGGGTGCACCGTCAACGGCACGTGCACCTTCGAGCAGGCCGGCCTTACCTGGCACTCGCCCGAGACCGACGCGCTCTTCCTTGGCCCTTCCGGCGCCATGTGCTCGCCGCGTGTGTTGGAGCGCGACAGTCCCTGTCTCAACAACGCCACGCTACAGGCGCTGGCCGAGGACTACTGCGCCGCACTAGCCAGCGACGTCGGCCCGTATGCCGCCTGCCACGTCTGGGCCAGCCCGTCCGCGTACGTTGATGCGTGCATCAGCGACTACTGCACCGGCGGCGCCGAGAAGGCGTGTGGCGTGTACGCTGCCTACGAGGATCGCTGCCTCAAGAGCAGCCCAGACCCCGTGGAGGCAAGCAGCGTCATTGACCGCTGTGGCTTGTGCTTTGGCAACGGCGAGTCGTGCCTGGAGACGTACAGCGTGTCCACCGTGTTTGGTGACCCCCACTACGTGACCCTGGACAAAACTGTGTTTAGCTTCTCCGGCACGTGTGACTACGTGTTTGCCAAGGACTGCCTGTACAACGAGTTTGAGATCCACGTGCGTAACCGCAACGTGACCAACGCCGGCATTTCCACTTTTGGCGTTGGCATCACGTCACACGGATCGCCGGTCGTGGAGTTGCAGTTCACTGGTGATGTGCTTGTGGACGGCCAGCTGCAGACCAAGCTTCCGCTGCTGCTCAGGGGCGGCACCACCGTGACCCGCACCCTGCAGGGCACCCTGGTTGTGACCATGAGCAACGGTATTGAGATTGAGTACACTGAGGACGCTATCCTCTCCGTGTGGGTCCCGGACCGCTTCTCCAACCGCGTGTGTGGTCTTGTCGGCAAGTACGACAACGTCACCTCCAACGACCTCGTCACCAGCGCCGGTGTGCTCACCACAAACGCGTACAAGTTTGGGCTGAGCTGGGCCGTGGTCAACGTCACGTCCGCGCCGTCGACGCTGTTTGCTTCGAGGGAGGGCGTGTGCTACCATGAGCCCGTGCCGCCAACGCCCGTTGACCCATGCGCTGACGCAGATGCGCAGGTCATTGAGGAAGGCCGCCGCCGCTGCGCCGTCATTGTGGACACAGACGGCCCATTTGCTTCCTGCCACTCTTTGCTCAACCCTGAGCCGTTTTATGAGGCATGTCTTGCTGACATGTGCTACCCGCTGCACGCCACGTCGGCGATTCGCCAGTACGACGTGCTGTGCAAGGACCGCGGGCGCGCGCCGCAGCCGCCCATCATTGACCGCTGCGGGGTTGCGTTTGGCGACGGCTCCTCCTGCGCGCAAGAACTCGCAACCTGCTCCACACTCGGTGGCGCGCACTTTGTCACCTTTGACGGCAGTGCGTACGATTACGCCGGCACGTGCTCGTACATTTTGGCAAAGGACTGCGAGGAAAGCTCGTTTGAGGTGCAAATCATTCCCAACCCCGTCCTGGCAACGTATGCATTAGCCTTGCGCACACAGGGCCGGCACTTGGTTGAGTTGCGCAACGGTGCGGTGTACATTGACAACGCGCGCGTCTCCCGTTCCGAGTCCTCGCTCGTTCTCTACAAGGACGGCACGACTCTTACCTGGCTCGTGGACGACACCCTGGTCATTGAGATGCTGAATCAGGTGCAGGTTCGTGCGCGCGGCTCCATCATCCAGGTCATGGCACCGCCAACCCTGCATGGCCGCATGTGTGGCCTGTGCGGCGACTTTACTGGCTCTGCGATTGACGACTTCAAGACGGCCGATGGACAGGTGTACACCATCATCAACACGGCGCGAACATACCTTTTCGCCAACAGCTGGCAGGTGCAGGCCGGAACGGCGCTTCTCGGCTCGCACAACAGCGAATGCATCAGCCCCGTGCAGCCTCCACCAAACCCGTGCAACCTCGATTCGTCCGCCTTGGCAGAAGCAAAGCGCCTGTGTGTCCTCAGCCCAGGCGCAGTCGCTGATTCGGCCACATGCTCTGACTCACTCGTCTCATCTCTGTACGACGCCTGCTTGCGTGACGCGTGCCAAGCCCTCACGTCCGGCCGCGCGTATTCACAGTGCGAGGGCGCAGCGTCATTCTTGGAGTACTGTGACGCAAACAACGAGTATGTGCGTTTCCTGGCATGGGACCGCTGTGGCGTGTGTGGCGGCGACGGTACTTCCTGCGCAGAGCAGTTCCCGACTTGCACCGTGCTCTCCAGCGGGCAAGTCCTGTCTGTGCCAGGCGCGATTGTGAAACCGCTTGCCGAATGTGACTTTGTGCTGGCTAAGGACCCACATGGCGTCTTTGAGGTGCACGCCCGGTTTGTGTGTGTGCCACGTGACGGCGACCCTTGCGTCAGCACGCGCACGACGTTCGTGGCCGCCCGCCTCAACTACCGCACCACGATCGTGTTCAGTGAACAGGGCGTGTTTGTCGGCGGCCGTCCAGTGTCTGACGTGTTTGTGCTTTTCAGCGACGGCAGCACACTCAGGCGGCGAGCGACACGTACGCGCTGGAGATGCAGGCCAATGGCATGCGTGTCACTTGGCTGAGGGCGCTGAGGGCAACAGCAACGGTGAAGGTGGATGTTCCAGCTCAGACGACGACCGGACTTGAAGGATTGTGTGGTGCCGTGCTCACGGACGCTGCGAGCGTGGCAGCGCTCAAGAACGCAACAGCAGTTGCGCCCGAACTTCGCCTGATCCCTGGAGGATCCGAGACAGCGTGCTTTGACAGTGGCCCCGGCGGTGGCCCACAAACAACCACGACAACGACCCCGACGACAGTGCCGAGCGAGCCAATCACCCCGGTGATCGATCCTCGCCCGCCCGTGCAGCCGCCAGTCGACTCCTCACGTGGCGGCCTGTGCACAAGCGCGGGCGACCCGCACTTCACCACCTTCGATGGCGCGCGCTTCGACTTCTACGGCGTGGGCGAGTTCTACCTGCTGCGCTCGCCGCTGGTGGAGGTGCAGGTGCGGCACGAGCCGCTCGGCAGCGCTTCGGGCAACACGGCCTTTGAGGCGCTGTTCCGCGAGTCTGGCCTGCGCGTGGGCATGTACCCGCGCTCTGGACGCCTCATCGTGCGCACCTACAACAGCCTCGCTGCGGAACTCACGAGTGCATCATCCACGTACAGCACAGTTGTTGATGGTGTCGATGTACATTGTGAATATGGCCGCTCGTGCACGCTGTACTCCGAGGCGCTGGACTTTGAGCTCACGGCGCAGGGCTCGCGCTACCTCAACATCCACGTTGCGGTGTCGCCGCTCTTCAACAACGCAACCGGCGGCCTGTGCGCCCTGTACAACGGCATCGCTGCAGACGACAGCGCCACCGTCGACTACACCCGCGTCACACGTGCCGAGTCGCTTCTTTGGTACGATCCTCCCAACAACTGGGATAACTACAACGACCAGCCTGATGGGTACAAGCCCTCGGACGAGTGCCAGTCTGCGGAGCTTGAGGCGCAGGCAGTGACGGTGTGTGCCGCTGCCGGCGACATGGCGCAGGAGTGCATCAAGGACGTGTGTGCCACGGGTGACCTGGACGCGGCGTGGCTCATGATTGAGGCGTGGAGGTCGCGCCAGGAGGCCGAGGACCGCCTGCGGATCGCACGAGCGGGAACGCCACTACCTCCCCCAGCACGACGGCGGCTCCAACGACAGTGCCGAGCGAGCCAATCACCCCGATGATCGATCCTCGCCCGCCCGTGCAGCCGCCAGTCGACTCCTCACGTGGCGGCCTGTGCACAAGCGCGGGCGACCCGCACTTCACCACCTTCGATGGCGCGCGCTTCGACTTCTACGGCGTGGGCGAGTTCTACCTGCTGCGGTCGCCGCTGGTGGAGGTGCAGGTGCGACACGAGCCGCTCGGCAGCGCTTCGGGCAACACGGCCTTTGAGGCGCTGTTCCGCGAGTCTGGCCTGCGCGTGGGCATGTACCCGCGCTCTGGACGCCTCATCGTGCGCACCTACAACAGCCTCGCTGCGGAACTCACGAGTGCATCATCCACGTACAGCACAGTTGTTGATGGTGTCGATGTACATTGTGAATATGGCCGCTCGTGCACGCTGTACTCCGAGGCGCTGGACTTTGAGCTCACGGCGCAGACCTTCAGTTCAAGGTATTTGAACATCCACGTTGCGGTGTCGCCGCTGTTTTACAACGTGACTGGTGGCCTGTGCGCACTGTACAACGGCATCTCCGCAGATGATCACGCCACCATCGACTACACCCGCGTCACACGTGCCCAGTCACTGTTCTGGTACGACCCTCCCAACAACTGGGATGATTACAACAAGCTCCCAGATGGCTACACGCCTTCGGATGAATGCGTATCCGCTGACTTTGAGGCACAGGCGGTGATGGTGTGTGCCGCTGCCGGCGACATGGCGCAGGAGTGCGTCAAGGACGTGTGCGCAACGGGTGATCTTGATGCCGCCTGGGCTGTCATCGAAGCGTGGCTGTCGCGTCAAAAGGCTGGTGATCGGCTCCGGGATCGCACGAGTGACAATGCAACGAGCACAACCGCCATTCCGCCCATCACACCCGTGGTTGAACCGCCGCTACCGCCGCCGGTTCCGCCGCGGTGTTTTGCACTTGCAGATGCACAAGGACCGCTCGCCACATGCTTGGAGACGGTCGACCCAACAGACTTCATTTCAAGCTGTCGAGATGCCGTGTGTCTGGTTCTACATCAACAGTTGCAACACCCATACCGCCTTCAACATGTGAGGTTGTGCAGGCTTACCGTGACCAGTGTGTGCGGAGCGGTGTGACGTCCATCCCGGCCATCGTCGATGAGTGTGGGGTGTGCTTTGGTGACGGCAGCACGTGCTCGGGCTCTTTTATGACGTGCTTCATGCGCGACGTTGGCCTTGTTCGCACGTTCTCTGGCTACGAAAATGCGTTTTCCGGCATCTGCGACTACGTGGTTGCCAAGGACTGTTCGGCCATGTCTGAGTTTGAGGTGCAAGCGCGCAAGACGGCGTGTGGCCTGAGCTCGTGCAACTCGGTCGTCGCGGTGCGCTTCGGCTTCAACCTCGTCGTGGAGATTGCGGGCTCCTTTGTCACCATCAACGGCCAGGAGACCTCCGCGCTGCCACTCACCACCGTGGAGGGTGTCGTTGTGCAGAAGGGCGCTGGTGTTTTCACTGTGCGCCTGCCCAACAGCGTCACAGTCACGTGGGCACCAGCGTCTGGCCAGCTTCAGGTGCGTGCGCCAGCTGTCACCTTTGCCAACCGCGTGTGTGGCCTGTGTGGACAGCCGCTGAGCGCCGACGCCACAAACAACGACGATCCCGCGAGTGGCCTGATCACGTCCAATGGCGTTGTGGCCGCCAGCCTGTGGCAGCACGCCAAGAGCTGGCTCGTGGACACGGAGGCTGCGAGCCTGTTTGTCGACCCAGACCCGTTCTGCACCATTGATGACGTTCCCCCGGCCGATCCATGCTCCTTCAACGCCACCCTCGCCGACTGGGCCGACCGCGTGTGCTCCAAGACGTTGCGTGGTCGCGAGTATTCCGCGTGCCATGCAGTCGTCGACGTTGCGCCGTACATTGAGCTCTGCCGCACGGCAAAGTGTGCACGTCCCGACGACTCGAATTCCTGGTGCGATGCCGCTGTTTCGCAGTACGAGGCCGCCTGTCGTGCTGCGGGTGTGTTGACCATTGCCGCAGCCGCGCCACGCTGCCACGCACCGCGTGACCCCATGACGTGCAGGCTGCTCAACTCGCGCTACCTCCTCACCGTGGACGGGCTCAATGCCGATTTTCCCGGTGCGTGCAGCTTCGTGCTTGCGCGCAGCGTGGAACAGCGCTGGTCCATCTTCACAACGCGCAATGCGGGCCAGGTCGTTGCGGCCGTCTCCATCCGCAACCGCCACCGCCTCTCCCTGGTGCGCGGGGACGACACAGGCGGCGACGCATCAGCAGCAGCGAGTGTGCTGTTCGATGGCTCCCCCCTCGTGCAGACGCTGTTCTCGCCCGAGAGCAGACTGGCCGTGTACCAAGATGAGACCGCCAAGACAGTCAGGGTTGTGCTGGACGCCGTTGGCTCGTCGCTGCTGTGGAACTACGAGGTGAACTCGCTCGTGGTTTCTGTGGCGCGCGACATTGTGACGAGCGGGTCTGGCCTGGACGGCCTGTGCAGCGTCGCTGTGGACGGCGCCCCCGTGAGAGAGCTGCTCACCGCGCAGCAGCCCGCGCCGTACGGCATGCTCTGGAACGAGAGCTGGGCATGGACCCAGGACATGTCTGGCGTGTTTGCCTTTGAGCCCTCTGTCGAGCACAACTGCTCTTCACTCGTTGGCCCCGTCATTCCTCCCCCGCAACCGCCTGTTGACCCTTGCCTGGGCAACAGCGGTCTGCGCGCAAACGCGGAGCAGTATTGCAGTGTGCTCGTGGGTGGCAGCTTTGACCAATGCGGCATCGAAACGGCCGTGTATTACGAGATGTGCATCGCAGACAAGTGTGCTGAGCTTCTCCTCTCTCTGCGTGCTGGCTCCAGCACCACCACCAACAGCAGCAGCAGCAGCAGCAGCAGCAGCGACACAATTGGTAGCGGTGGAGACACCACCACTCTGGGCGCAGTTGACGGGATTTCCGCCTGCGGTGTGCTGAAGGATGTGGTGGGCGAGTGCGCTGCGCGTGGCGTGACGGTCGCTGGCGGCATTGTGGACCGGTGTGGCGTGTGCTTCGGCAACGGCACGTCCTGTCCTTACTCCGGCGCCCGCGCCACCTGCTCCATCTCCGGTAACGCGTACTACGTGACGTTTGACGGCTACGAGTACGACTTTATGGGCCTGTGCGACTACACGGTGGCCCGCTCCGCCTTCTCCAGCCCGGACGTCATCAACGAGGTGCCGGTCGGGCCCTGGGAGCTGCAGGTGCGGCACACGCGCTGCTCCTTCAACAACTTTGCCAGGTGCACGGCAGGCATTGCCCTGCGGGCCCTTGGCGCCCCCAAGATTGAGGTGAGTGCTGGCGCCGTGGTGAGTGCAGACGGCACGGAGATCACGGCCTTGCCGCTGGTGCGGGGCGCGCTTCACCTGGAGGCTCACGCCGGCAGGGTGCGCATGGCCCTGTTCTCCGAGTCGGTGGTGATTGAGTGGGACTACGGCAACCTGCTGCAGGTCTCCGTGCCGCCCGTGTATGGTCGCAACATGACCGGGCTGTGCGGCAACTTCAACAAGCAGGCCTTGGACGATGCGCTGCTGAGCGGCAGTTCCACGGAACTTGCCTCGAGCAACTACCAGCTTGGCATCAGCTATGCCGTGGACCAGGACCCCAGCGACCGCATCTTCCACGACCGCAACTCCCGCTGCCCCGACGACCCGTCCGACCCCACGGACAACTGCGACATTGCGCAGGTGCAATCGCAGGCGGAGGACTACTGTGGCCTCGTCACGGACGTCAACGGGCCGTTCGCCTCCTGCCACGCCGAAATTGATCCCATGACGGCGTACCACGCCTGCGTGCGCTCGTTCTGCACGTGCTTTGCCGAGCTGCGCTGTGGCTGCGCTGCTATTGCCGCCTACCAGCAGCAGTGTGCGGCGCAGGGCCTGATGAACGAGCTGCCCGTGCCGTCGTGCGAGTCGTGTGATGCTGTGACCGGCGAATGCACGTTGGAGGTGGAGCGGTCCAGCTGCTCTGCCCTGGGCAACAAGTACATTCTGACGTACGACAGCCGCTTGTATGCGTTTGAGTCTGGCGACTGCAGCTATGTGCTGGCGCGCGATTGCGTCAACGGCGACTTTGAGGTGGCACGCGAGGGCGACCGTGTCCGTGTGACGACAGCAAAGGGCGTTGACGTGGAGTTGGTTGCCCCCCGGACTGCGGTGGTGAACCGCATCCCCGTTGCACGGTTCCCCATTGTGCTGGCCGACGAGTCAGTGCTCAGCGCGGATGAAAGCACGGGCGCGCTCACCCTCGAGCTCGGTGGCTCCCACGTGCAGGTTGTCTTCACTGACTTTGACAGCTACAGCGTCAACGTGCCGCCAGGTCAATACGCCGATGCCGTGTGCGGCCTGTGTGGCGCCAACATTGACGGGCAGTCGTCCAACGACTGGGCCTATGCCGACGGCACGCCCGCGTCTGCAGACTCGCTCACCCCCTTTGTGCAGGCCTGGCAGCTTGGCGAGTGCGATGTCATCCCCACCGCCCCGCAGCCACCCACCACGTGTGTGGACCAGGACCTGGTGGACAGCGTGTGCGGACGCCTGCGCCAGTTTTCCGGGCCGTACGGCGGCTGCCTGACGCACCTGGACGCAGAGCCGCTCTACAACATGTGCGTGGAGGAGGCGTGCACGGATCCATCGTCGCCACTCATCTGCAGGGCGCTTGCCGTGTTTGAGGACCAGTGCGACCGGGCCGGTCACCCGATTGTGTCTGCGCGTGATGATTGCGGCGTGTGCTTTGGCGACGGTCGGTCCTGCCCGCTGTCGTCGACGGAGCCGGACGAGTGCCTTGCTCTGGAGGGCGGCCTCTTCTTCCGCTTTGATGGCCACCTTGGGCACCACAGGTACACGTGCGCGCACGAGGTGGTGGTGGTGTCGGATGCCGACAGTGGCCACAACGTGACTGTGGTTGTGGAGGCGGACACATTTGTGGTCCAGTCGTCCAACAACCAGCCCGTCAGGTTTGTGCGTGGCGCACCTGTGGACACGAGCGGCTTCACCCAGCCGTCCTTGGACCGGAGCCTGTTCCTGCCCGGCGTGGTGAGCACGCCCCTCGTCAACCGCGGGGGCCGCTGGACATTCACACACTACAGCGGGGCGCTGGAGATTGTGTGGACGGACCCGATTCTCTCCGTCCGCGTGGATGCATCGCGCCTCGCCGTCGCTGGCGGGCTGTGTGGCGAGCAGCCCATGGGCCAGCCCTCCACGCTGGCGGAGGACCCGCAGCAGCAGTGGTCGGACGGGCAGGTGTGGAAGGTCGATGATGTGTGTGTGGAACGGGGATCGCCGCCGAGTACGGCCGTGTGTGAAGGAGACGCCCCGCGGCTTGCTTCCGTGCAGGCCACGTGCGGCACGCTTCTGCAGTCAACGCACCCACTTGCTGGGTGTGTGGGCTCGGGCTATCGTCGGACCATGATCACCCAGTACTGCCTGCGACACATGTGCGAGTGCTCGCAGTCTGCGGAGGACGTTTGCTTCTCGCAGGTGGTCAGGCTCGTGTACAATACGTGCCCCTCGCCGCACACGACGTGGCCCATCCCCGTGGATGAGTGCGGCGTGCTGTTTGGTGACGGGACGAGCTGCCGGCCGACCTGGCCGCGGTGCACGTCCCTGTTTGGGCGGTACCACGCTTCCACCGCGGGTCGCTTCCTGGCCGTGGACAGCGGCAGCTGCGCCATCACCATCGCACGCGACTGCGTCGGCAGCGACTTTGAGATCCAGTCGCTGGCTGTGAGCTCTGGCACGCGCGTTGCCCTGCGCTTTGGCGGCGCGTATGCCTCCGTCATCAGCCTGCACGCAAACATGACCGTGGACGTTGACGGCGCGTTCCTGACGGGCGGCTGGACGGTCGTCGACCAGCAGGAGACGCTCGTCCGCAACCTCAACGGCCGCATCGAGGTGGTGGGCGTGAACCAGCAAGTGGTGTTCACGTGGTACGGCACTCACCACGAGCTCTTTATTGCGCCCTCGTACCGAGATCGCCTGTGCGGTGCGTGTGGTCTGGCCGCGTCTGCTGACACCACCGCGGTTGCGGGTGCACTGCAGAGCGAGTTCCAGGCCGCGCTGTTCACGGCGTCTGCCAGCGCCGTGTGCGTGCTTCCGCCGCTGCCCACGAGCCCCTGTGCAGGCAACGCGTACGCGTACCAGCTGGCCGCGTCCTACTGTGCGGTTGTGCGCACCACGCTCTTTGCGTCCTGCAGCGGCACGTTTGGCGTCAACGTCGACTTCTACTACCAGTCGTGCCTGCGCCGCGTGTGCGCTGCGTCAACTCCCACTGCTGCCGCACGGTCTGTGATTCGTGTGCTTGAACGGCACTGCCGCGCACCCTGGCGCTACTGCAGCCCCGTGACGGGCTGCGTTGCGCCGTCGGTGCGCCGCTTTAGCGTGTTTGGCGGATCTGGCCGCGTGGTGTACCGCACATTTGATGGCGCCACCATCTGGCGCACGAACGTCTACGACTACTTGCTGGTGGAGAGCCTGTACAACGGCTACCCCTTGCGCGTGTACGGCAGCGTGGGTACCTGCACCTGGGCGACAACAAGCAGCCGCTACTCGCCCGCGTGCCTCCGCGGCATTGCCATTGTCATCTCCAACACGGTCACCATCCACGTTGACCTCGTGCACACACGCGTCAGCATCAACGGCCGCGTCCTGGTAGGCTACAGGCTCTCTGGCCTACGCTTCACCGTCTACTTGCGGAACATTCACGGCTCTTTTCGCCTGTTTGTCAGCCTGTACGAGGGCCTGTTTGAGATGGACATTGACCTGATTGCGGCGACGGCGTGGGTGCGCGCCCCAGAGAGCTTCTTTGTGAGCACGCGCGGCATCGCCGGCAACAACAACGGCCACATTGGCGACGATTCCACGTCCTACACCAGCGTGCTTGGCTGGCAGGTGCACGACACGGGCCTGCTGGCGCCGTTTGGCGACCCGCAGTTCACCAACCAGACCTTCAACGCCACCGTGCTGCCGCCGTCCGAGTGCGCTGGCAACGCCGGCGCGCTTTCCGCCGCCGAAGCACTGTGCCACGTGCTCGTCGACCCGCTCGGTTCGCTCGCCGGATGCCACGCCACCGTCGCTCCACAGACATACTACCAGGCATGCCTGGAAGCGGCATGTGCGTGGTCCGCCTGGCCGCACAACGCCACCAGCGCCGTGGCCGCCACCTTTGGCAACGCCACGGACGCCCTCCCCCTCCTGGATGCCTGCGACATCATTGCGTCCTACGAGGGTGCATGTGCGCTTGCCGGAGCCACGGGCATCTCGTCCGCGCGCGACGTGTGCGGCGTATGTGGCGGTGACGACTCAACCTGCGCAGATGGCTTGGCCTCCTGCACCGTGTTCGCGTCCTCGTCCTACGTGACCTTTGATGGCGAGAGCCTCGACTTTGCCGGGGAGTGCGAGTACAACCTGGTGAGTGACTGCTCGCAACACGAGTTTGACATCACCGTGGTGACGCGCGGCAGCGACCCAGCCACCCCCGTGCTCGCTGTTCGCTTTGGCGCATCGCCTCTCGTGCACATCACGGGCGGCGGTGTTGTGTCGCTTGCTGGCGACGACATTGACGACAAGGCAGACGACACCGTGCTGACAGCGCCCTACCTGAACAGGCACGGCGTGTCCGTGCACCACACAGGCGACGGTGACAGCGGCGTGCTGCGCGTTGTGCACCAGGCAACGGGCGTGCATGTGGAGTGGTCGCACTTCAACACGTTCCGCGTGTTTGTGCCGCGCTCGCTGCAGTCGCGCGTGTGCGGCCTGTGCGGGAACATGAACGGCCTTGCAGACGAGTTTGCGCCGAGCAACCGCAACTCCATGTGGAGCTTTGGTGTAAACCAAGCCACGCCGCCGCTGCTTCGCCGCCTCACCAGCGCCAGCACCACGTGCACGGATGGGCCCGAGCCGCCGCGCGACCCTTGCGTCGCCTTCCCCGCTAACCGTGCCCGCGCAGAGGAGCAGTGCAGTGCGCTGCTCAACAGCCCCGCACCTGTGTATGGCTCCTGTGCCGCCGTGCTTGACCCGGAGCCGTTCTACCGCGCGTGCCTGAGCATGGCCTGTGCAACAGACGCCAAGGACATTGGCAAAGCATGCGTCGACCCGTTCCGGGCCTTTGAGAGCCTGTGCGATTCCATCCAGGTGCCATACACCTCCGTCATTGACCGCTGCGGCGTGTGTGGCGGCGACGGCTCCACGTGCAGGGACGATGACCTGCCGGATGGCACGAGCAGCTGCCTCTTGTACGGCGCGCACATGACCACGTTTGACGGCCTGCCCTTCAGCTTCTGCGGGCGCGGCAGGTTTGTCGTGGCCTCTGGCGGCCCCAACTGCGATGGCAGCGAGTTCCAGGTGCACGCGACCCTGGCAGCCGCATCGACGTCAGCGTACCCCGCTGCCGATGAGGTGCGCGTCATCCTGCCCGCCATCTCCGACGGCAGCACGCAGGAGCCCGCTGTCACGGTGGACGTGCGGCTGGGCGGCCTTGTGGTCATGAACGGCGAGGTGGTTGAGGACGACGCGCTGCCCATTGTCACCAGCCGCGTGCGCGTGTCTCGCGTGTACTCGAAGGTGACGGTGCAGCTGCTTGTGCTTGACGTCTCCATCACCTTCAACGGCGACCTGCTGGAGGTCAACGCGCCAACCGCGTACCGCAACAACCTGTGCGGCCTGTGCGGCCATTTCAGCGGCACGCAGGTGCTGTTCACCTCCGACAACACAGCGGTGCAGGACACGGGCAACCTGACGCAGACCACGGCGCTTGCCTCGTCGTGGCGTGTTCCCGAGACGCCCGCGACGCCGTCACGCCAGTGCCTGCCAGCACAGCCACCTGCGAGCGAGCATGGCGAGAATTGCGATGTGCTCGCTGCCCCGCGCGGGCGCTACTCCGCGTGCCACGGCGTGGTTGACCCAGAGCCGTACGTGCGCGCGTGTGCCGTCAGCTACGCTGCGTGCAGCAGCGCGTGCAGCTGTGCGGTGGTGCAGGCGTACGAGCAGGCGTGTCGCCTGCGTGGCGTGACATTTGTGTCCTACGTGGACCAGTGCGGTGTGTGCGGTGGCGACGGCAGCCAGTGCACCAACGACTGGATGCCCGAGTCGCCAACGGAGCTGGATGAGGAGGACATCCTCGACATCTTGGAGAAGGACTGGCTGGACGAGCCCATTGACAACCCGACCAACGGGTACGCCGTGTGCTTTGCAGACTCTGGCATCTACTCGCCGCCCATGGTGAACGCCTTCAAGAGCAAGTTTGTCATGATTGAGTTCTTGGTGAAGCCGCAGCGGTACGGCGGCACGGTCATGTCGTACACGCACATCACGGAGCCCATCAGCGGCATCAACCAGCGCGTGCTGCGCGACGTGTGTCTGCCTCACCCGATTGAGCAGCTGCTGGAGCCCGAGCCCGAGGAGCCGCAGTTCGGCCGCACCTTCTCCGTCGTGCTCTCCAACCCGCTGCAGGTGGTGTATGGCGACCGCGTCGTGACGACAGACTTTGTTGTGCAGCTCAACGCGTGGAACCACATCACGCTCGTGTGGAGCCGCACCACGGGGGTGGTCAACCTGTTTATGTTCACGCAGCAAGGTACGCTGCTGTCCAAGTCGGTCTTCTTTGCAGACTCAAGCCAGATGTTCCGCCCGGGTGGCGTGCTCTCGTTTGGCCAGTGGCGGCCCTCCGCATACGCGACCAGCAGCCACGCCAGCGGGCAGTTCGTGGGCTGCGTGGACGAGATTCGCATCTTCGAGAAGAACTCCCTGTTCGACTCAACGGCCATCCGCCAGAACTTCCACCGCAACGTGCAGCCCTCGGATGTGGACCTGGTGTCGCTGTGGAAGTTTGACGACGGCGCTGGTGCTGTGGCGAAGGACCTTGGCCCCGCTGCCACGCCGCTCGTGTTCCCGCAGCCGCCGCTGCCGAGCCCCGTCTGGTTCCTCACGTACACGGACATTGACGCCCCGCCAAGCGACGAGGGCGGCGCTGTGCAGTTTTCCTCGCCAGAGCTGGACGACCTGGCCAACTTCCGCTGCGGCCTGTTCATCCGCGCCAACACGCCATGCAGACTGCTGGGCCAGGCCACGTCTGACTTCTACCTCAAGGCGTGCCTCGCTGACATTGCGCGCTCCAACGAGCTGGCGGCAGGCATGTCGTCGTTGGTGGCGTACGCGGACTACTGCCAGTCTGTGCTGAGCCTCAAGACGTGGCCGCTGCAGAGCTTCTGCAACGACTACGCAGACATGGACTTCCCGCTGTACATTGGCACCAAGTGCGACAAGCTGTGCTACAACGGCCACGCCTCTGCAGAGGATCTCAACGTGTGCGTGTGCGACCCCGGATACTATGGCACGGAGTGCAAGGACGCGTGCCCTGGCGGTGCAGCCACGCCGTGCAACGGTAACGGCCTGTGTCGCGTGGATGGCACCTGCGCCTGCGATCCCCAGTGGACCGGCGCAGACTGCTCAGTCTGTGCGCAGGGCTGGCTGGGTGCCAAGTGCGAATTTGCACGTCTCGACAGCAGCAGCGACAACAGCGGTGCCGGCGCCTCCGTGGCTGCTGGTATTTTTACTGGCGGCCTTGTGCATGCGTTTGAGGGCATTTCCTTTGCCTACCCGTCACCTGGCCGCGTGGTGCTGAGCCAGCAGCGTGCGGGTGTTGTCAACACGGGCGGCCAGGAGCTGGCCAAAGTCACCGCGCAGCTGGCGCCGTGCCAGCAGGGCCGCGCAGTGTGTGTATCGGAGGTGACAGTCCGATTTGGTTCGGACAAGGTGCAGCTTGTGAGCCCCTATGTTGCTGCGGGCGCGTTTGAGGTGCGTGTGAACAACGTGCTCACGCGCTCCGAGGGTGTTGCCATTCCAATTGGTGGTGGCGGCAGCAGTGGCGTCAACAACGTGACCCAAACGTCGTTGGACAGCGTAGTGCTGCGGTTTGATGTGGGCAGCGTGCTGGTGATTGAGCAGCGCCAGGGCTTCCTGGAAGTGTTCCTGCGCGCTCCTCGCGCCACCACCTGCGCGTGGACGGAGGGCCTGCTTGGTTCCTGCCATGCGGGCTCGTCGCTGGCGTTTGCAAACCTGACGCTGGCAGACCTGCCGGATGAGATGGAGGCGTTCTCCAGCAGCAGCCCGGCCACGGCCACCGACGCCGGCTTTGCCCTCCGCCTCAACGACAGCGGCCTCGTTTCGTCGCCGCTCGTGTTTGACGACAGCGACACCGTGACCTTTGAGGTGAGCGTGAAGCCGAAGCAGGTTGGCGGCGTTGCCTTTGCATACCGCAAGCTGCACACGCTCGCTGTGTCGTTTGGCGACTCCGGTCCCTTCACACGGCTCAGCATCTCGGGTGGCCTGTGGCTCATGCACGCGCACACGCGGCCCACCGTTGGCGCCCGACTCACCGTGAGCACGCTGGCAGGCGCCGCCTTCACCGTGCTGGAGCACCGCATGCACCAGGGCGAGCGGGTGGCACTGCTGTCGCCCATTGGCTCTGCTAACAGCACCGCGTTTGCCCTGAGCAGGGATGGCTCGTGGCAGATTGACACGCTGATTGTCTCGTATGGCTCGGAGGCGTACCCGACCGAGGTGGCGTTCCAGATCAACAAGTGGCACCAGCTCAGCGTCGTGTGGACACGGTCCCAGGGCACCGCTGAGGTGTGGCTGTTGACGGACGACACATCGGGCGTGTTCACTGCGTTTGTGGGCACGAGCGCCTGCGAGTCTGGCGGCCAGGTGCTGCTTGGCGTGTGGATGGCTGGCGACTCCGTGCTGGGACAGGGTGCGGTTGCTCCGTTTGTTGGCGACGTGGATGAGCTTCGCCTGTGGACGCGGCCCAGCAACCCGGCCATCGTTGCCTCCACGTACCTGAAGAACGTACCGCCGTACGCACCAGACCTGGCCGGCATGTGGAAGTTTGACGAGGGCAGCGGCGACGTTGTCGGTGACCAGGTTGGGCCAACCCTGCTCTTCTTTACACGACAGGCGCCAACGTGGATCGCCTCCACGCTTCCACTCCCCATCACCTTTGTGTACTCGCAGGACGACGTTGAAGCGCGTGACATTGGGCTGGTGGTGTCTCTGGACGAGTTTGCTTCCGGCTACGATGAGGAGTTGCTGCAGCGCCGCCGGCGCAGTGCAAGCAGCAGTGGCGGCAGTGGCGGCAGCGGTGGTCTGAACAGCACGTCAACGGCACCGCTTGTGGACGCGTGGCCCGTGTCGCTGCCAACCTACGGCGCCACGCCCGCGCAGCAGCAGGTGTTCCTTGCGGACTGCAACCGCTGGATTGGCTCGCTGCAGGCCATGTGTGCGCCGCTGTTCCCCAACCCGGCCGAGTACTACTTGTTGCAGTGCTTGCAGCAGGGTGCAGCCAACAACGCCAGCGCGTCTGGGCTCGTCAGCGTCTTTGCATTTGCAACGCTGTGCGAGGATGACCTGAACCTGGCAGAGTGGCCTGCAAGGCCGCTGTGCAATGAGGGCTTGAAGACCGATTGGATCGGGCCAACCTGCGACAGGCTGTGCCTGTTTGGCCGTGAGGCCACAGACCAATCCGGCAACCACTACTGCGAGTGCGACGCCGTGCACTTTGGCATTACGTGCGATTCCCTGTGCGAGGGTGTGGTGGATGGCGTGGCCTGCTCTGGCCACGGCAGCTGCAACTCCGTCACGGGGCAGTGCATGTGCGAGACGCGCTGGAACGGCGACAGCCTGTGCTCGTCGTGCAGCCCCGGGTGGACCGGTGTTGACTGCAGCGTGGCCACCGCGCCCGACCTGTTTATCAACTCCACCACGGAGGGCAACGTCGTGTGCACGGCGTTTGGCGACCCGTACTTCACCAGCTTTGCTGGTACGGCGTATCAGTTCAGCGGCCTCGGCACGTACACGCTCGTGCGCACGGACACCATGCACGTGCAGAGCATCCACCGCCCCTGCACGGCGTTTGAGACGTGCGTGTCGTCGTCCATGATTGGCGTGTCATACGACAGCCAGAGCATGGCCGTGTACCTCGCAGACACGGGTGCCAACCGGCTGGAGGCGCTCTTCTCCGACGCGCTCACGGGCGCCATGCAGACGGTCGAGCACCCGACAGACTTTGCCACGCCCGGCGGGCTGAGGGCAGAGTGGTACCTGCAGTCGCGCCACAAGCTCGTGGTGTCGTTGCCCAACGGCGTGCGGGTGACGGTGACGGCGTATGTCGGGCAGCTGAGCGCGGCCCTGGACATTCCCGCGTCGCTGCAGGAGAACATGCACGGCCTGTGCGGCTCCAACTCCACAGCGCTGCAGACGGAGTTTACGTGGAGGGAGTGCCCAACGGGTCGGCGCGGCGAGGCGTGCGATGTCCTCGACTGCCCCGGTGAGCCAGACTGCTCCAACCGTGGCGTGTGCGCCCTGGACTATGCCAACGCACCAAACCCGTACTGCCTGTGCGACCCCAACTTCCAAGGCGCAGACTGCAGCCAGCCCATCTGTCCCGGCAGCCCGCAGTGCGGCGGCCCGCTTCGCGGCACGTGCGCGGTTGTGAACGAACAGCCCGTGTGCATGTGCTCCAACACGACGCTGGGCGCTGCCTGCGGTGAGTGCGTGAGCGGCTACGGTGGCGACCACTGTCATGTTGAGCTGTCGTGTGCTGGCGGCGCCGGCTGCGGCAGCCACGGTGAGTGCGTTGCGCAGGGCGATGTTGCCGTGTGCGCGTGTGACGCTGGCTTCACCGGCCCCACGTGCGACCTGTGCGTGTTTGGCAAGACCGGCGCGACTTGCACGGATGACATTGTCTGCCCCGACGATTGCTCTGGCCATGGCCTCTCCTGCGTGGAGACAGCCAACACCAACAGCAGCACCGCCACGACGGGCGTCAACGGCACCATGAGTACTGCGGCCAACACGAGCATTCCCGTCGGCGAGTGCCTGTGCCAGCGCGGCTGGGCCGGTCCGACCTGCGCCGTTGAGGCGTGCACGCGCGAGGTCACATGCGGCGGGCACGGCGACTGCCGTCTGGTCAACAACACCGCGTTTGTGTGCGACTGCGATGCCCGCTTCACGGGCGACAACTGCTCGAGCTGCGCATTCCCATACACGGGCTCCAACTGCAGTGAAGCCATCACAACGACGGTGCCAGCGCCGACCACGCCACTGTCGAACGCAACTACCCCCGCCAACGCAACGGCAATGCCAAGCACAAGCGCAGCAACGCCAGCGACCAATGGCACGGTGCTTGCATCGACCACGGCTGCGGTGAACACAACAAGTTCAGCTGGCAACACGACCACAGCCACGTCCACGACCACGCCTCTGCTCACGTCAACGAGTAGCTCAACAACCACAACGACAACGACGACGACAACGCTGCCATTTGACAGCGAGGTGCTGTCGCAGGCATGGTTGAATGAGATGCTGCCTCGCCGCTTTGGTGTGCCTGGCCACGACGTGATTCCAGGCCGATTTGATCCTGGCCAGACCCGCATTGGCTCTGGCGGCTTCATGTTTGCCTTCAACCAGACCTCTGTGAGCTTTGTGCCCCAGCGCGACTGCGGCGACGTTCCATACGAGCCGTCCGGCGGCGATGATGGCACGGGTGGTGGCACGGGTGGTGGTGGCACTGGTGGTGATGGGACTGGTTCGGGTGATGGCGGTGCTAGTGGAGGCATGTGCAATGGTGGCGAGTGCGGCTTGGCTGTAGAGGGCTGGGTGAAACCTGGCTTTGACAACGTTCATGACGACTTGGACCAGTATGCAGCAGACAACACTGGCAGCGGAAGCGGAAGCGGAAGCGGCAGTGGGTCTGGCTCTGGCTCTGGCTCTGGCTCTGGCTCTGGCTCTGGCTCTGGCTCCGGCTCCGGCTCTGGCTCGGGTGACTACACGTATGGCTATGGTGGTGGTTACGTTGTGCCGCTGAACCCACACCGCTTGCGGCGCTGCACACGCAACTTTGTCGTGTTTTCGTTCTACACGGACTACGCCAACGGCATCACGTTCAACTGCGTCGTGCTGGACGGCCGCTTGACCATCACCTGGGGCACGTTTGTGTTCAAGACACGCATCATCATGTACCGCAACCTGTGGGCGCACATCACGGTGACGTGGCGCCCAACGGACGGCCGCCTCTTTGTGCTGGTGCACCGACCCGGGCTGGTGGTGGCAACCGACGTGGTTGTCGGCCTCCTGCGCACGTGCCACTTTGGCGTGGACGGCGAGTTCACCTTGGGGCGTGCCCTCGAGCCCATCCCCGTGCTGCAACCGTCGTCAACGGAGGCACGCCGTCGCCGCGAGACTGAGACCACGGACTTTGAGGGCCACATGGACGAGGTGCGCTTCTGGAACCGGCCCATCTCCGGAGACCAGGTTGGGCAGAACTTCTTCTACCCGCAACAGGGCTACTCGGATGGTCTGCTCATGCACACCAACTTTGACAACGCGCAGCTGACCGGCACCAGCACGCTGCTGGCTGACCAGTACGGCGTTGATGGTACGCGGTGCAGGCTGCGTGGACAGGCGAGCATGCCCAGCGACGGTGGTTCCCCGGATCCTTCCGGCTCGAACCTCTTCCCCGTGTCCACGGCGCCGCTACTCTTCCGCGCGTCGATGGGCTGTGTGTTTGAATCCGCAACGCTGCAGCGACAGGCAGAAGCCCTGTGCGATGACATGTTCCTGCACGGGGAGCTGGCCACGGAGTGCTCTGCGCTTGGCGCGCTGCTGGAGTTCTACCACGGCGCGTGCGTGTGTGAGATTGCGCGGTACCGCGACCTCGCCCATCACCGCTCATCCGTCTGCCTGTTTGCACACTACTGCACGTCGACCGGCACAAGCAGCACGCCCGACCTGCTGTCGGACTATTGTGACGGCCAGGTCAACGTTGTGACGACCACGGGGCAGCCTGTGCCGACCACGGGCAACGACGACGATGACTTTGGACAGAGCACGCTGACGGACAGCAACTGGCCCTTCTACCTGACCATCATTGTGAGCGGCGTGTGCATCGTGTTTATGTTTGTGTGGTACATCATCATCACCCTGTACACGCGCAACAAGGAGCAGCAGGAGGTGCTGGATCAGAGCTCTGCGCTCGACGTCGAGCTCGGGTACCTGGGCACGCAGGAGGGCGACTTCAGCTTTGTCAACCCCATGTTTGAAATCCAGCCGGAGGCCGGCCCATCCGACGTGACGATGATGCCCAACCCGCTGTACTCTGCACCGGAGAGCAGTGATGCAGGCCAGCAGCCGCTGAGCTCGACATCTGCCTCTGCCGGTGCCGGCAAGGTGCCTGGCGAGTCAGGTCTCGGCAGCGCTGGCGCGTATGATGTGGGTGATGGCGACGCCGTGCCTGTGGATGTGAAGGAGAGCGAGCTGTGCGACCCCAGCGTCAACTACCAGGAGAACGAGCTGGGATTGCTTGCGTTTGACATGTTTGAGCAGAACCCTCCTGAGGGCGCAGCCGAGTCTGCAGAGACGCCGTTTGCGCTGTCTCCGACGCCAGGGGCATCGACGTCACCCACCATGAGCGCGGCGGCCGCGACTGCTGCGGCCACTGCGGCGACAGATTTGGTGAACCCGCTCATGGCTCCCAGCGGCGGCGACGCGGCAAGCGGCGCGGCGTGGTTTGGCGTGCTGGGCATGGTCAAGAACGACCCGTGGATGCACATTGAGGTGGAGGTGGACCAGCTGGACTGCAGTTTCACCGTCAACGGCACCCACCTGTGCACGACGCGCCTCTCTGGCAAGGT